>NC_057795.1:442529343-442820798 GCF_018294505.1 Triticum aestivum
CGCCCCCGACCAAGAAGTCGCCTCGCCGCCCGGCCAGGTCCTCACCGGCACGCTCGTCGGACACCGGCATGGCAGCTAGCTGGTCCGTGCGCGCCGCGACTCCCTTCACCGTCGTCTCCTTCATCGACGCCCGCGAGTTGTTCGACAGTTTGACAAGGTACAAAATGGACTTCGCCGACGAGTTCTTTTTTCACAATTTCCTTTGCGACTCTGACGATTCGCCGTCTGATGACGAGGAGGAGATATTGGTTGCCGTGTTGGTCCATCACCACCTCAACAGCCAACGGCCGTTGTTCTGTGGCTCCATTCCGGGCCACCTTCCGGCGTTGAATCGCAACCGAGAGAGCGGGCCACGCCGGAGCATGATAAACCTGACCACGAAGGTCTATTCCTGCAAGCAATCGAAGAACAAGCAAGAATATGATTAAGCAATATGAATATTGCGAATATGGATAAAGTATTGATAGAAGTGGGGTTTCATAAGTGGTCTTGGTCTGGTCATTGGACACAAACGAAGTACACAAAGTTGCAGCGATGGCTAACTTTTAACTAAATAAAACCCAAAGTCTAAACAGTGCCCTAAGGGCTGTATATATGGAGGAAGAGGAGGAATTTTTTGGCCCTTGGTGGAGGGGTCCGAAACCAACCCTATCTCTTGTTTCCCCACACATACAGACTCTAAAAATAGCCTATACTTATGTATTTCGAAATTACATGGGCCTGGCCCAATAAAAAGGTAACGCAACACCTAGAATAGTCTCTGGACGAAATTTATGAAGTGGCATCTTGTATATTTCGTCCAAGGCTTCATGCACTCGGTATGGTGGCTTCAAAGCCCTGAAATCATCACTTGTAACTCCGTTCTTGTTCCCCTTGCGCATGCCATCATCTTCATGCTTGTTCCTGCTCCAATGTTCATCCTTCTCCAAGCTAGGCCCTTCATTTGTAAGCAAAACAAATGTATCCAATTTAGGCAGCATCATATTTCATGAACATTAGAATCATTACCAAGAAGCAAAAGTACCTGATAATTTAGTTGGCGTGCGCGAGCTCTAGTAATTGGTCCAGTATGTATAGTAGCAGGGGCTGTGGATGTAACAATGGTATTGATGTCCTCATCATCAAGATATTCATCGGGGGTATGATGCAAAGTATCACTAGGAGGTACATAAGGGCTAAGAGTATACTTGCTCAAATTATATTAATTGAAGATCTCAAGCATTTCATTTTTCCGTGAACCATAAAACTCCCCATCAAGAATAGGCACTCTATGTCTAAGACTCCCGAACGTAGACTCATCCATCTTCCTCCAAAGGTGATTAAACCAAGCAATGGAGACCAATGTTATGATGATAATTGAAAGGATCGAGAAGAGGCGTCTAGAGGGGGGTGATTAGACCCTTAACAAGTAAAAGTGGCAATTTTTAGTTTTTTCAAGTTAAGGTTGAGTTTAGCACATGTTAAAGGGCACACAATACATTTTACACAAGCATATCAAGAGTATGAGCAGCAGAAAGAGTAAACACTACAAAAAAAGACACATCCATGACATTTTGGGCCGAACACATTTTTTTCCTGTCATACTTATCACACTTTTATGACGATAATTGTGATAAGACCCGGTATAATCATAGATGTGGTGGGCTCCTACTTCTATGACAAAAAATCATGACAGAAAATGGGCTTTTCGTCCTGGGCGGGCCGGAGACACAGCTGCATGACATTCTTTGGGCCGTCCATGACGGAAAAAACCATGGTAGAAGCGAGGGCGAGGAAAATATCAGGGTGTTCCGGTTACGGTGGGTGGTCGGGGCCAAGCGATGCACGAAGGTTTGCGCGTTTCTCTCATACATGCACACCCGCGTGGGTGCGAGGCGTTAGGCTCTAACTGAACCCGAGCGAGGCGTTGGCCTACTGAACCCGAGCGATTACACTGCAAGCTAAGCGTTACTGAAACCGAGCGATCGATTGATGGCTGTTAACTGAACCCGATCGAGCGACTCCTTCGCTACTGCTGCTAACTAAAGCCGATCGATGCTGCCTCTGGATAAACAGTGAACGTTGTTGGGGGGTTTGGATGAACAGTTCTCGATGGGGGTTGGATGAACAGGACCCCGTGGTGTTGTCGCTGGATGAACAGTACCCCGATCGATCGAGCCGGTTGGGCGTGGATGAACAGGCCCCCGTGGAGGGCTGGATGAATAGGACCCCGTGGAGGGCTGGATGAACAGTAGTCGGTGGAGGGCTGGATAAACAGTAGCCGGTGGAGGGCTAGATGAACAGTAGCCCGTGGAGGGGTGGTTGAACAGGACCCCGTGGAGAGGGCTGGTTGAACAATAGTCGGTGGAGAAGCGCGCGATGGAGGTTGGATGAACAGTCGCAGGTGGAGGCTGGAGGAGGTCGACGGTGGATGAACAGTAGCCCGTGGAGGCTGAAGGAGGTCGATGGTGGAGATGAACAGTACCATGTGGAGTCCCGTTTTGTGGTACGCCACACCCCTCCCGATGAACAGGACCCCTGTTTTGACCGTATCGCTCCAACACAAGTCCGTTTCCTCTGTTTTGCGGTACGCCACACCCCTCCCGATTAACAGGACCCTGTTTCGATTGTAGGAGGTCCAACAGAAGTCCGTTTCCTCTGTTTTGCGGTACGCCGGACCTCTCCCGATGAACAGGATCCCGTTTTGATCATGGTTGGTCGAACACAAGGCCGTTTCCTCTGTGGTGCGGTACGCCAGACCTCATTTCCATTGGTTGTTCCGTCCAAGCCCTCCCGATGAACACGACGACGCATTTCGTTCCGACCCAGCCGGTTGGCTCCACATGAACACGACAATGACGCAGTTTCTCCGTTCTGACCCAGCCATGTACACGAGCCCTGGCCGTACGTATGCGCGAGTAGGCGTTCGAGACCCCGCCCGTATGTACGTACATGGCCATATTTTCTTTCTTGCACCCTGGCCGATGTACGTACGTGTACATGCTACGTGCACGCCTCTACTACGACACGTGCCCTTCCTTACACGACCACGGTTCATCACTGCAGCCCGCAGATGGACCGATCGTATGTACACACACGTTCGCGACCAGAATGACAACGCTACGTACGCTTCGACCAGGTGGGTCCCGACTGTCAGACACTTTCTTGCATGCGAAGATGTAGCTGGTGAGTCCCAGCAGTCAGGGGGCGAATCATTTTTTCCGATAATATGGACGCACTTCCTTGCATGCGAAGATGTAGCTGGTGGGTCCCAGCAGTCAGGGGGAAACTTTTTTTCATGAAATACAGTGGCCCGTCGGGTGGGTCCCTGCTGTCAACTGGAGGAATAATTATTTTGCGCATAATAAGGAGCCAATTCCTTGCGGCTGTCGTGGACCCAGCTATCAGCCTCTCCATGTACAGTACTCTCCCGATGGAAGTCGTTCCTTGACCACGTTGACCACGCCATGCCGAGAGCACCAGGGCGGTGGATGACGGCGAGGCCTAGGAAGGGGACGACACGGAGCCGAGGAAGACGCGGCAGTGGATGCCCACGCGGAGAGGAGTACGAGGGTTCACTGGTTCGGCTGCGGTGTGAGGCTGCCGTCACCGCAGAATAACAAGGGGTGTGGGTGAGTAGAGGGATGGCCTGGCCAGCGCTGAGAGTAGTAGGGGCGGTGAGGCCTCCGCGGCATCACAGCCGGCCACGGGAGGCAGGAGCACGCGGCATGACCGACGCTGGTTTGGGCGGATGGAGCAAGAAGGCCAGAGGTTGAAGAAGCACTACGGCCGTTGGATGGACATCGTATGGTCACTGGAGCTAGAGACATTCATATTAACTAAATTGACAAAGCCATCCGTCCTTGTCAACTTAGTTGGCCCACAAGTCAGCCTCCCACTATGATGGGTCCCAGCTAGTAGGGGGTATTCATTTTTTTGCGCGTAATAGAGAGGCACTTCCTTGCGTGCGAAGATATAGCTGGTGGGTCCGACCTGTCAGCATGGGAAACGTTTTTTTCGCGAAATACAAAGGCCCTTCTGGTGGGTCCCAGCTGTGAGGTGGAGGAATCATTATTTTGCGCATAATAATGAGGCATTTCCTTGTGTGCGGCCATGGACCCAGCTGTCAGCCTCTCCATGTAGTCTACTTCCGATGGTGTCGTTCGTTGACCACGTTGACCACTCCGCGCCGAGTGCATCCAAGGTGGTGGACGACGACGAGGCCATGGACAGCAATGAGCCGGAGATGGGAAGACGCGGGAGTAGAGTCGTAGACAGAGAGGTGTACGAGGGTTAACTGGTTCTGATGCTGTGTGGTTTGACAGTCGATGGAGAAGAACGAGAGGGGTGGAGGGATGGCTTGGCCAACGGTGAAGTAGCGCTTCATAGTGAAGCGTGCTAAGCAGAGTTGCTAGCAGCAGCAGGTGAGAGCAGGTGGTCCTGACAGCGCTGGAGGAAGAAGACGAGAGATTGAAGATGGATGCCGGTCGTTGGATGTAAATCCAATGGCTAACGATGTCAGAATCATTTGTTGACTAAGTTGACAACGACTTGCGCTGGCCTCGACCTATTGGCCCACATTTCAGCCTCCAAAAATGTGGCACGTATTCAACCCATTTTTTCGGAATTTACAGTCTTTTTTTATGGGGTAGAATTTATAGTCAATTTGATCTCTTTTTTTAGAATTACAGTCCATTAGCTGGGCTGGGTGAACAAATAATGTAGCTTCCATGCGGCCCATTTATTTTTTCCTAAAAAATACAGGCCATTTGCACTTTATCGAAATACACGATTTTGCTGGGCTGATTCTAATTATAATGTTGGGTTGAGCGCAACAATGTTATCAAAAAATAAACAGGGGCTAAGCATTTTGTTATAAATATATTTAAATAATAAGTATTTTATTATTACATTTGTCCTTAAATCTTACCAAGCTTTTGTACACAATCACCAGGATTTTCGTTGCCAAAAAATCCAGGATTTTATTGTTAAGAAATTATTTTTATAAGTTAATAAAATGTAGGATATTGTTTTCTTACATATGTAAGTATCTGTTGAATATATGATGACAATAACAATAATGTATAATAAGATATAAAATAATTTAATTATATATAATGTAGTTAGAAGGAAGCATAAGTTGGATCAGGCGTTCGTATACTTATATAGAAAAATAGAACGGACCTCTGCGTGTTCTTCAAAAAATACATAAATTGGGCTACCGATGTTTAAATAAAACTTCAGATGGGAGGTCCATAGGCCGGTCGATACATGACGACCCTCAAGAAAATACAAACCGGTATGTCGTGGATTGCGCATGTTAAAAAAAGCCTAGACGGGGCAGCCCAAAACCCAGCTGATACTTGTTGCCCCAGTGATAATAAATGATACATGTCAGCTCCCCGGCTTCGTTGTGAATTTATCTCCTATAGTAACTACGTTGGAGCACCTAAAAAATGTAACTATCTTGACAAACCCGTGGGCCCCAACGTCAGTATAGCATTAGGAGAAAGTATTTTTTTTATGAGGCACTTGCTTGCGTACGGCCATAGACCTGGTGGGTCCCGACTGTGCGCCTCTCCACGTAAAGTCCTCTTCAGATTCCTTTTGTTTGTTCAGCATGTTCACAGCGGTAGACAGCGGCGCCGCGGCAAGCGCACAAAGGCGTAGGAGGATATCCGACCACCTGAGGAAGTGCCTTATTAGTAACGAAACTACTGAATTAGCCTAGTGGCCAAGTGACACTATCCGACAGCTGTTCCGCCCGGGTTCGATTCCACCTGATGCAGGGAAAATATCTCCAAATTTTTTGCCTCTGCCTTTATTGACATGTGGGTCCCCATTGTCATCTACGCACACCACGTCCAACACTTGCCAAAGCTTCGTTCCTCGTTTTCTCTGTTTTTCGCACACTCAACATTGTGTGGGCATTTTGAAAATAGCATATCTTTTTGACTGTGCATCATATAAAGATGTGCTATGCAAGAATGTTGATCAGCATGATGTTAACTGGCTGGTAGTTCCATTTTCGACCATGAATAAAACTTCCAATATGATGTTAACACTGTTTGAAAAGGCCATGTTAATATAAATGCTCTGCCTCTGAAAGTTGCAGTTTCTTATCTAAAATTGAACTTGCAGTTTCTTATCTGAAACTGAAACTTGCAGTTTCTACTGTGAGAATCACATTGTCTGCACTTTTATACTCCTACGAAACTACATTTTTTAAGTGCTAAAAATAGATCTCTAGAATTCATAAAATACTTCATATGCTCAATACTGCAAATCTGAAATTCAAAAGACATTCATATCTGAAAGTACTCTCAAAATACACAACACAAAACACAATTCACAACCTGCAAATACTGACAACCCTAAGCTCCTCCTAACAATTCACAACCTGCCCGACTATTGGGCTGGGGGGCAGTCTCCTCCTATTCCTCGGCGGCAGACAACCGCCCCATGAGACGATGTGAACATCGAGGGAGAGGATGGCGGGGAAGCATCGTCGGGCCAACTGCTTTTCTCCTCATGCAATTGGGTTCGGTCGACGAAGACTCCACTGGCTCGCTCTGGCATGACACCCTCACAAACGGCACCCTGTAGATGCTCGATCCTTCAACCTCTGGTGGATGCTCCATCTGGGATCGATACTCCCACCACCGCTCCCTCACGATCGGATTCGGTGAATCTGTTTGCTCCATGGCCCAGAGGAGCAACTCCATGTACTCCCGCGCGACTCCCTCCGGGAGTATCGCCGCCTTTTTGCTCTGTTGCAGATATTTGGCCATGAATGTCGCCGTCGCCGCTAGTTGGTCCTTGTTGTCAAACCAAGACTGTATCTCCAACATCCTAGCTAGCTTCCCAGGGTTGCCATCTGCGATCCTCACATATCTGTTGTACTCCTCCATCGATCTACTTCTTCACAGCACCTTCACTCACCGGCGGTTGTTTTTGAATGGAAGAGGAGAGGAGCACCGCTGGTTTTGGATTAGAATGGGAGAGGAGCGATGCTGGTTTTGGATTTGAACAGGAGAGGAGGGGCGGTGGTTTTGAAATGGAATAGGAGAGGAGCGGCTCTGGATTTAGATTGGAATAGGAGAGGAGCGGCGGTGGTTTAAGAGGAGAAGAGCGGAAGAGCGGCGCTGGTCTTTGAAGTATTTTTTTTTGTTTTGCGTATTTTGGGTCAAAGTTTGACCACGTACTATATTTGACAAGCAAAATGTGAATGCATGTCACCAAAAATTATATCGTTTGGTTCGTATCTGAATGTACTTTCAAATTATATTATTTTTGCAACGTATAACATATATTTTATTTGCAAAAATCATGGTCAGTTATGACCCAGAATAAAAGGGAGACTAGTTAATGTGGGGTCGCTTTCTTAATTGAAGGGTAAATTTATTTTGATTTTGATCCAGTCACAGCGCGTCGGCCCTCTCGTCCAATCCTAAATCGCTGCCGCATGCTCCTCTCCCTCTTCTCCATTGCAAAACCACCTCCTCTCCTCTCCATCATCTCCATTCCAAAACCACCATCTCGCCTCTCCCTCTTCTCCATTGCAAAACCACCTCCTCTCCTCTCCATCATCTCCGTTCCAAAACCACCGTCTCGCCTCTCCCTCTTCTCCATTGCAAAACCACCTCCTCTCCTCTCCATTCCAAAACCATCGTCTTGCCTCTCCCTCTTCTCTTTTGCAAGACCACCGTCTCTCCACCCATCTTCCAAAGCTAGCACCGGACCACTCAGAAGGACATCTATGGAGAGGATGAAGCAGTGAATCAGGCAGATTGCCGGTAGCAACCAGGAAAAGTTAGCCAGGTTGAAGGAGATCCTTACTTGGTTTGACAATGAGTGGGAGATTTTGAGGATGGTGAGGGCCATGTGGCAATGTATGCGAAAGAGCAAGACGATGGCGATGAGGGCGACAATGTACTCCTCGGCGGTAGTGATGCCGCAGTCCTTCGAGTTCATCGAGTTCTCCTCTGGGCGATGGAGCAATCAGATTCGCCCGAGGCGAAAGTCAGGCGTATGTGGTGGGCGTACAGGTCGAAGGTCGAGCACCCAGAGGATAACAAATCGATCGAGTACGGTGTGCCGTTCGTGAGGGTGCAGAGCCAGCCGGAGCCACATGAGTATTCGTTCTCCCACTGCAAGAGAAGGCCGGATGGCGCGACATCGCTTCCCCTCCGTTCTCCACGGTTCCCTCGACGCTCGCCTCGTTTCAATGGCGGCGGTAGGGTTTAAGGTAAGCTTCGCACTAACCTAATCTTCCATCTGCTCATGCTTACAATCAGTGTGACAGCTAATGAAAATCATGCTTACAATCAGTCTCCGAGTACTACACCAATCACTCTAAAATAGCTCTGGACCTTTGGGTCAAAGTTGTGACACTGTGTACAAATAAAGAAATAGATTTGTGCTTCTTTTAGAAAAGAGTACTCCCTAGAAAACTGCCAATATAAGCTACTAGTATTTGGTTAGAGGATTTGCTGCCGAGAAAGATCCATCCACAGAGAGTGCCACACATCCCACTAGTGGTGGTGGATGCCAATGCGTGCATGGAGCATGGTTGGTGTCGGTAATTTTTACTTGGCACACCTCACACTCTGCATATATGTCGGTTCCATCCGTACATTTGTGCAGTTCCACCAAAATGCAGCTGAATAACCCTATTTGCACAGATAATGAAAAAGCGTGATTACATTATAGTGGCACTAGTTGATGAAACATACACTAATAAATAGAAGAAAATATTGCGATAGTATCATAGTATGCCATGCCGCGAGGGCGAGATGGGCCCTGCGATGCCTCATACGGTATGCCTCATACTGGAAATCATCGCAAGTCTCTCCGATACACCTTCTGCCAGTGATGAACATCAGTGTACAACGGTAGTACAAGGAAGGGCCTTGAGACATTCAAATCTCTATTTTTGTGTAGATTAACTAAAATTAAGCACCCCAGTTTGCAGAAACACTTAAACATTAACAATGGGACTAGTTGATGAAACATACATTAACAAAGAGAAGCACTTTCTTTATCTACAATGGAAATGAAATGATAGAGAGGACACTCGCTCTAGTTTAACTGTATTATTACTTCATTTTATCAGTGACACTAGGGTCGAGCAGGTGGCAAACGAGGTGTACCGTGCATCACAAGGATGGAGGCCGGGGGTGCTTAGAATGGGATGCTGAAGCTGGCTCTTTCAGTCCCTATCTTCCCCCTGATGTTTCTGTGGTAGCATTTGGGTTGTAATACAAACTTGGCCGAGTTGGTGCTGCGCCCCCTAACCTGCCTAGCTTATGTGGCAAACTTGTCTCATGCTTGTACTCAGTCCGTTCTACTAGTAGTTGCATAACTGCCCGTTTACACTGAGATGTTGTCGGATAATGGTTCTCTATGGTTGGGTTTGTTTAATGAAATAGGAGGGAACCCCCTCTTTCGATATATAAAAAAACGGTGGCACTAGAAGTGCCAAAACATTGCCTCAAATTAATAGTGCCACTAGATTAAGGTGCAAAATAATAACATTACTGCTTTATCATGGCAGTTCCAAAACAATAGCACAAGAGCAGGATCAACATGCAGGATCTTTGGCAAATGGTCAGACCAAAAAGGAACATACCTCGTGATGGGAACCACATCTGCAGTCAACGCCATCGTAGAAGGGATGACACCAGTCACCAACATGGATGATTCAATTCATGGGACCTTTTGGTGCAGTTCACCTAAAATGAAGCAATGTCCCATGAGCTAGCAGCTTCTTCTTCTTTTTTTAAAGAGAAGGGCTCCAGCCCCGATTCAATTTCCATCAGAAAACGAAACCCATAGAGCTTCTTCTTCATTAGTTGCTATAAAATTGAGCAACATCAAGGTTGGTCGTGAAGCTCCTGGAATGTTCAACTATAAGTTGGATATCATTTGTGCAGTTCAACTAAGATCAAGCATGAAATGTATATCTCTGTTTGCACAAAAAAGGTGGAAAGGAGGGTGACTAACAAGTGATGAAACATGCATCAAATGAAAATAAGCATGTTCCTTATCTGAATGGCAATCCTAAAAGGACAGTAGCAATTTCTAAAGCAGCAACATTGCTAGATATTAGTGTGGGCATTAGGATTAACTATGACAACCGTTAAATACGACATTACTTTAATGGTGCAATTGCTTCATTTTACCAGTAACATTACATTAACAGCTGCTACAGAGTCGGTATTTGGGCACGGGAGAGTAGGCGGACCAGGACAATTGCATTTCTAACGAAAAGAAGCAACTTATCTTAATGGGAAATCTAGCAGGACATGAAAAAAAGTGCCATTGATTCATATTACTGGAGGCATTACATTGAAAACAACATTGGTTTAACGTGTCCTTACTTTTAACAGTGCGACTGCTACATTTTACCAGTGGCATTACATAAGAGTGGCTCGGGGCAACAAACATCAGAAGAGGATATCTGCGTTGGTCCCATTTTTGTTCGGTATAGCCACCTTATACTGTGTGAGGCTAGCAAATCTAGTGCTGGACTTACTCTGTTGACTTGTCCCCCAGTCCCCACTTTCTTTCCTTTTTCAACCAATAGATCGGGTTTATATTGAGTTTGTACTGCATTCCCTTTATTTCCCTATTAGACCTAGAGACCAGTTGGATATAGCCAGTCTCTGTTACTTTTTGCCCCCATTATTTCCTCTTTCGACCAAGTCCTAGATTCAGGTAACAAATCTTCCCCCACCCCCACCCCTTTCTTCCTTGTTTGAACCAAGTAGTACTAGATTCGAGTGCATGAACTAATTTTACCTCTTAACGGTAAAAAATTAGGTGGTTTTCGAACAGTCGATCGATCCTATCTACGAGGTGGCCTGAGAAATGTATTAGATACAAATGCAGCGACATCAGGAGCTCGAGATGTTGCTAGGTGGGCGGCGGGAGGCCGGATCTGCCCACACTACGGCAGCGAGGAAGAAGGGGTCGGAGGCCCTCCCTCTCCAATGATGCTTGGGAGAGAATGTTAAGGCACGCTGATCGGGGTGCACCGACAGTGGGTAAGAGCCGTCGCCGAGGACGACTGCATGAATGTTGCACCTTCTCACCTTCCCTGGCAGAGAGGGTCCGGCTGGATCTGTGACCAGCGGTGAGCAGAGAGAGAGTGTGGCCACCACTGTCGTGTTTAGATCTGGAGAGGACGAGATAGTGTGAAGAGAGCAACACTAGCAAGCAAGCGCGGAGGCTCCTACCTATATAGTGGAGTACTAGTTTTCTTTTGTCTACCGGAGTTGGCTTGACCTCGTCAATGACTATCGAGAAGTCTTCATGCACATGCCCCGGAGGCGCAGTTGTCGTCATTTTGATCTGAAATCATAACCTCACTGCCCAAAGGAGACAAGATGAATCTCGACGGACAAACTAGATGAGGATCAAAGCTCAAATTAAAGATAAACTCGTAGAAAAGGGGTCTGTCGATAGATGTCCCAATTAACATAGCCGGCTTGACCTAGATGGCAGCCGAGTAGTCTTCGTCCATGTGCCCCCAATGACTAGCCCAACTCAGTTGTCGATGTTTAACCCTCGCAGTGATCCGAAGAACATGACACCTAATTTTGCAAGATGACAAGAAACCTTTGTTTAGATTTCTCACCAGAACTACAGCCCTGTACAACACAACCTGCACAATATGTAGACGATAGCCATTCCAGGCGTGTCTGCTGGAGTCTATTCACATGCATGGACGAACTGATCTTCCATATCTTGCAGAGATCATCCAGGCACCAACGTATGTACTCCCTCCGTTCCCAAATATTTGTCTTTCTAGAAATTTCAATAAGTGACTACATACGAAGCAAAATGAGTGAATCTACACTCTAAAATATGTCTACATACATCTATATGTTGTGTCCATTTGAAATGCCTAGAAAGACAAATATTTTGGAACGGAGGGAGTACAACACTTCTCTAGTACTATCGCTCGTCTCTCTCTTCTATTAACTCACCTGACTTGCGGGGCCGGAGAGTGTGCCTATGGTTGGTTCTCAATTGTGGTCCCACATGTGTGTGCAAACGCAATATGATGCGCGTTTCATTCGGAGAGCGGCGTGCCAGACCAACCGACCGTCTGGGGTGCGACGCAAACGCGTCGGGCGTGTTGTATACTCCATACATGTGTACCGCCATTTCTTGAGGCTTTGCTCCATGGCGCAATCCATGGATACAAAATTAGTATAATGTACTATTTAAAAGTCGAGGGGGTGAAGGAAATATGCCCTAGAGGCAATAATAAAGTTGTTATTTATATTTCCTTATATCATGATAAATATTTATTATTCATGCTAGAATTGTATTAACCAGAAACTTAGTACATGTGTAAATACATAGACAAATAGAATGTCACTAGTATGCCTCTACTTGACTAGCTCGTTGAATCAAAGATGGTTAAATTTCCTAGCCATAGACATGAGTTGTCATTTGATTAACGGGATCACATCATTAGAGAATGATGTGATTGACTTGACCCATTCCATTAGCTTAGCACTTGATTGTTTAGAATGTTGTTATTGCTTTCTTCATGACTTATACATGTCCCTATGACTATGAGATTATGCAACTCCAAATATCGGAGGAACACTTTGTGTGCTACCAAATGTCACAACGTAACTGGGTGATTATAAAGGTGCTCTACAGGTGTCTCCGATGGTGTTTGTTGAGTTGGCATAGATCGAGATTAGGATTTGTCACTCCGATTGTCGGAGAGGTATCCCTGGGCCCTCTCGGTAATGCACATCACTATAAGCCTTGCAAGCAATGTGACTAATGTGTTAGTTGCGGGATGATGCATTACGGAACGAGTAAAGAGACTTGCGGTAACGAGATTGAGCTAGGTATTGAGATACCGACGATCAAATCTCGGGCAAGTAACATACCGATGACAAAGGGATCAACGTATGTTGTTATGCGGTTTAACCGATAAAGATCTTTGTAGAATATGTGGGAGCCAATATGAGCATCCAGGTTCCGCTATTGGTTATTGACTGGAGATGTGTCTCGGTCATATCTACATAGTTCTCGAACCCGTAGGGTCCGGACGCTTAACGTTCGGTGATGATCGATAATATGAGTTTATGTATTTTGATGTACCGAAGGTAGTTCGGAGTCCCGGATGAGATCGGGGACATGACGAAGAGTCTCGAAATGGTTGAGACGTAAAGATCGATATATTGGACAACTATATTCGGACATCGGAAAGGTTCCGAGTGATTCGGGTATTTATCGGAGTACCGGAGAGTTATGGGAATTCGTTGGGGAGTATATGAGCCTTATTGGGCTTTAGGGGAGAGAGAGAGGGGCTTCCTAGGACAGGCCACGTGCCCCCCAAGGCCTAGTCCGAATTGTACTAGGGGGAGGGGCGGCGCCCCCTCCTTCCTTCTCTTCTCTCTTCCCCTTCCTTCTCTCCTACTCCTACTACTTGGAAGGGGGGGAATCCTACTCCCGGTGGGAGTAGGACTCCCCAGGGCGCGCCATAGAGAGGGTCGGCCCCTCCCCTCCTCCACTCCTTTATATACGGGGGAGGGGGACACCCCATGGACACACAAGTTGATCATTGATCTTTAGCCATGTGCGGTGCCCCCCTCCACCATAATCCACCTCGGTCATATCGTAGAGGTGCTTAGGCGAAGCCCTGCGTCGGTAGCTTCATCAACACCGTCATCATGCCGTCGTGCTGATGGAACTCTCCCTCGAAGCTCTACTGGATCATGAGTTCGTGGGACGTCACCGAGCTGAACGTGTGCAGATCGCGGAGGTGCCGTACGTTCCGTACTAGGATCGATCGATCGTGAAGACGTATGACTACATCAACCGCGTTGTCATAACGCTTCCGCTTACGGTCTATGAGGGTACATGGACAACACTCTCCCCTCTCGTTGCTATGCATCACCATGATCTTGTGTGTGCATAGGATTTTTTTTGAAATTACTATGTTCCCCAACAGTGGCATCAGAGCCAGGTTTATGCGTTGATGTTATATGCACGAGTAGAACACAAGTGAGTTGTGGGCGATACAAGTCATACTGCTTACCAGCATGTCATACTTTGATTCGGTGGTATTGTTGGATGAAGCGACCCAGACAGACATTACGCGTACGCTTACGCGAGACTGGTTCTATTGACGTGCTTTGCACATAGGTGGCTGGCGGGTGTCAATTTCTCCAACTTTAGTTGAATCGAGTGTGGCTACGCCCGGTCCTTGTTGAAGGTTAAAACAACACATACTTGACGAAAAATTGTTGTGGTTTTGATGCGTAGGTAAGAACGGTTCTTGCTCATCCCGTAGCAGCCAAGTAAAAATTGCAACAACAAAGTAGAGGACGTCTAACTTGTTTTTGCAGGGCTTGTTGTGATGTGATATGGTCAAGACGTGATGAGATATAAGTTATTGTATGAGATGATCATGTTTTGTTGAAGTTATCGACAACTGGCAGAAGCCTTATGGTTGTCTCTTTATTGCATAAGATGCAAGCGCCAAATAATTGCTTTACTTTGTCGCTATGTGATAGCAATAGTTGCAAGAGCAATAGTTGGTGAGACGACCATGAGACGACACATTGATATAGATCAAGATGATGGAGATCATGGTGTCATGCCGGTGACGATGGAGATCATGACGATGCTTTGGAGATGGAGATCAAAGGCACAAGATGATGTAGGACCTTGAAGTATGTCTAGAGGGGGGGGGGGGGTGATTAGACTACTTGACCAATTAAAAACTTAACCTTTTCCCAATTTTAGAGTTTGGCCGATTTTAGCTATCTTAGGACAAGTCAAGCAATCATCACACAATTCAAGCAAGCATGCAAAGAGTATATAGGCAGCGAAAATTAAAGCATGCAACTTGCAAGAAAGTAAAGGGAAGGGTTTGGAGGATTCAAACACAATTGGAGACACGGATGTTTTTGGCGTGGTTCCGATAGGTGGTGCTATCGTACATCCACGTTGATGGAGACTTCAACCCACGAAGGGTAATAGTTGCGCGAGTCCACGGAGGGCTCCACCCACGAAGGGTCCACGAAGAAGCAACCTTGTCTATCCCACCATGGCCATCGCCCACGAAGGACTTGCCTCACTAGCGGTAGATCTTCACGAAGTAGGCGATCTCCTTGCCCTTACAAACTCCTTGGTTCAACTCCACAATCTTGTCGGAGGCTCCCAAGTGACACCTAGCCAATCTAGGAGACACCACTCTCCAAGAAGTAACAAATGGTGCGTTGATGATGAACTCCTTGCTCTTGTGCTTCAAATGATAGTCTCCCCAACACTCAACTCTCTCTCATAGGATTTGGATCTGGTGGAAAGAGGAATTGAGTGGAAAGCATCTTGGGGAAGGCTAGAGATCAAGATTTATATGGTAGGAATGGAATATCTTGGCCTCAACACATGAGTAGGTGGTTCTCTCTCAGAAATGGTCAGTTGGAAGTGTAGGTTTAGTCTGATGGCTCTCTCCACGAATGAAGAGGAGGTGGAGGGGTATATATAGCCTCCACACAAAATCTAACCGTTACACACAATTTACCAAACTCGGTGGGACCGATTCAACAGACTCGGTCGGACCGATTTAGTAAACCTAGTGACCGTTAGTGATTTTCGGTGGGACCGACATGCAACTCGGTGAGACCGATTCGGTTAGGGTTAGGGCATAACGTAATGTCGGTAAGACCGATTACACAAACTCGGTAAGACCAATTTTGGTAACAAGCTTTCCAGAGAGTTGGTCAGGTAAACTCGGTGGGACCGATTTGCTCTTTCCGATGAGACCGAAATGTTACAAAAGGGAAACAGAGAGTTTACATTGCAATCTCGGTGGGACCGACCGCTCACTTCGGTTAGACCGAAACGTTACGAAGGAAAACAGAGAGATTACAATCCCATCTCGGTGAGACCGAGATCCCTATCGGTAGGACCGATTTGCTTAGGGTTTGTGGTAGTGGCTACGACATTTGGAATCGGTGGCGCCGGATTGGAAGAATCGGTGTGACCGATTTTGGCTTTGGGTTTAGGTCATTTGTGGATGTGGGAAAGTAGCTGAGGGTTTTGGAGCATATCACAAAGCACATGAAGCAAGAGGCTCATTAAGCAACACCTCATCCCTCCTTGATAGTATTGGCTTTTCCTATAGACTCAATGTGATCTTGGATCACTAAAATATAAAATGAAGAGTCTTGAGCCTTTGAGCTTGAGCCAATCCTTTGTCCTTAGTATTTTGAGGGATCCACTTTCATCATCCATGCCATGCCATTCATTGAGCTTTCCTGAAATAATGGTCTTGGAATAGCATTAGCTCAATGAGCTATATGTTGTTATGAATTACCAAAACCACCTAGGGATAGTTACACTTTCAATCTCCCCCTTTTTGGTAATTGATGACAACATATAGATCAAAGCTTCAACAAAAGATAATAAGAATAAAAACATCGTCGCTTTGAGAAGTATGTGATAAGCAAGAGCTCCCCCTAAATTTGTGCATAGTTTGAAATTTGCTTTGGACTGCAAATGCACAAGGAATTAGGCTCATGGGTTACTCTTCCATGTCACATACACCTTGGTGGAGCGCTCAAAATGATAAGTACTGAATTCATGCACTCATCACCAAGCAAAGTGAATGATCACATAAGATAGATAGGATAATATCATCAAACATGCATAAGTGTAGCTTATGATCAAACACATGATCATCAATGTCTCACAAGCATAGTATCTCAACCAATCAAAAAGCAAACAATTTTAAACCAACAAAGCAAGAGAGAACAAAAGCAACACACTCTCTCTCGAAGCCTATGATCTATATATTTTTCTCCCCCTTTGGCAACAAGTTACCAAAAAGTTCATAGAAAATGCATAGTGCTAGATCGACTCTCAGGCTTGATCTTCAGTTGGTGGTGTCCGGATAACTCCAAGGACGAAGGCTTCAGTTGATGTAGAGGGTGCTGGAGTTGATGCTGAAGCTGGTTGCACTGGAGCTGAAGGGGCAGTAGCTGGTGCTGAAGATGTTGCTCTAGTGTCTGGCACTGGCACAACAGCTGACCTCTAAGCTTTAGGCACTCTGGCAAAGACATTTGTGGTTGTCTTGCCCTTCCTCTCCTGCATGTCATCCTGCAGTTGCTCCACAACTGACTGAATCTCAGTTACTTTGACATCTAGATCATAGAATTTTTGTTCCATGATTCTTTCCAAGCTCTCCTGATTCTGAGTTAAGGTGGCCAACCCCTTCTCAATCCTCAGAGATGATGCTATCAAGTAACTGTTGGGGAACGTTGCAGAAAATAAAATGTTCCTACGGTTTCACCAAGATCCATCTATGAGTTCATCTAGCAACGAGAGAGAGAGAGATGCATCTACATACCACTTGTAGATCGCGTGCGGAAGCGTTCAAGAGAACGGGGTTGAGGTAGTCGTTCTCGTCGTGATCCTATCACCGGAGATCCTAGCGCCGAACGGACGGCACCTCCGCGTTCAACACACGTACGGTCAGCGTGACGTTTCCTCCGTCTTGATCCAGCAAGGGGGAAGGAGAGGTTGATGAAGATCCAGCAGCACGACAGCGTGGTGGTGGATGCAGCAGGACTCTGGCAGGGCTTCGCCAAGCAACTACGGGAGGAGGAAGAGGTGTAGCAGGGGGAGGGAGGCGCCAAAGCTTCAGGTGCGGCTGCCCTCCCTCCCCCCTCCTTTATATAGGCCCCCAGGGGGGGCGCCGGCCCTGGAGATCCAATCTCCCAAGGGGGCGGCGGCCAGGGGGTAGAGTGCCCCCCAAGGCAAGTGGTGCGCTCCCCCACCTAGGGTTTCCAACCCTAGGCGCAGGAGGGGCCCAAGGGGGAGGCGCACCAGCCCACCAGGGGCTGGTTCCCTCCCCACTTTAGCGCACGGGGCCCTCCGGGATAGGTGGCCCCACCCGATGGACCCCCGGGACCCTTCCGGTGGTCCCAGTACAATACCGGGTGACCCCGAAACTTTCCGATGGCCGAAACAGCACTTCCTATATATAATTCTTTACCTCCGGACCATTTCGGAACTCCTCGTGATGTCCGGGATCTCATCCGGGACTCCGAACAACTTTCGGTTTGCTGCATACTCATATTCATACAACCCTAGCGTCACCGAACCTTAAGTGTGTAGACCCTACGGGTTCGGGAGACATGCAGACATGACCGAGACGGCTCTCCGGTCAATAACCAACAGCAGGATCTGGATACCCATGTTGGCTCCCACATACTCCTCGATGATCTCATCGGATGAACCACGATGTCGAGGATTCAAGGAACCCCGTATACTATTCCCTTTGTCAATCGGTATGTTACTTGCCCGAGATTCGATCGTCGGTATCCCAATACCTCGTTCAATCTCGTTATCGGCAAGTCACTTTACTCGTACCGTAATGCATGATCCCGTGACCAGACACTTGGTCACTTTGAGCTCATTATGATGATGCACTACCGAGTGGGCCCAGTGATACCTCTCCATAATACGGAGTGACAAATCCCAGTCTCGATCCATGTCAACCCAACAGACACTTTCGGAGATACCTGTAGTGCACCTTTATAGTCACCCAGTTATGTTGTGACGTTTGGTACACCCAAAGCACTCCTACGGTATCTGGGAGTTACACGATCTCATGGTCTAAGGAAGAGATACTTGACATTGTAAAAGCTCTAGCAAAACGAACTACACGATCTTGTGCTATGCTTAGGATTGGGTCTTGTCCATCACATCATTCTCCTAATGATGTGATCCCGTTATCAATGACATCCAATGTCCATAATCAGGAAACCATGACTATCTGTTGATTAACGAGCTAGTCAACTAGAGGCTCACTAGGGACATGTTTTGGTCTTAGTATTCACACGTGTATTACGATTTCCGGATAATACAATTATAGCATGAATAAAAGACAATTATCATGAACAAGGAAATATAATAATAATCATTTTATTATTGCCTCTAGGGCATATTTCCAACAGTCTCCCACTTGCACTAGAGTCAATAATCTAGTTACATTGTGATGAATCGAACACCCATAGAGTTCTGGTGCTGATCATGTTTTGCTCGCGGAAGAGGTTTAGTCAACGGATCTGCGACATTCAGATCCGTATGCACTTTGCAAATTTCTATGTCTCCATCTTGAACATTTTCACGAATGGAGTTGAAGCGACGCTTGATGTGCCTGGTCTTCTTGTGAAACCTGGGCTCCTTGGCAAGTGCAATAGCTCCAGTGTTGTCACAGAAGAGTTTGATCGGCCCCGACGCATTGGGTATGACTCCTAGGTCGGTGATGAACTCCTTCACCCAAATTGCTTCATGTGCTGCCTCCGAGGCTGCCATGTACTCCGCTTCACATGTAGATCCCGCCATGACACTCTGCTTGCAGCTGCACCAACTTACTGCTCCACCATTCAACATATACACGTATCCGGTTTGTGACTTTGAGTCATCCAGATCTGTGTCGAAGCTAGTGTCGACGTAACCCTTTACGACGAGCTCTTCGTCACCTCCATAAATGAGAAACATGTCCTTTGTCCTTGTCAGGTACTTCAGGATATTCTTGACCGCTGTCCAGTGTTCCTTGCCGGGATTACTTTGGTACCTTCCTACCAAACTTACGGCAAGGTTTACATCAGGTCTGGTACACAGCATGGCATACATAATAGATCCTATGGCTGAGGCATAGGGGGTGACACTCATCTCTTCTTTATCTTTTGCCGTGGTCGGACATTGAGCCGAGCTCAATTTCACACCTTGTAATACAGGCAAGAACCCTTTCTTGGACTGATCCATTTTGAACTTCTTCAAAATCTTATCAAGGTATGTGCTTTGTGAAAGACCTATGAGGCATCTCGATCTATCCCTATAGATCTTGATGCCTAATATGTAAGCAGCTTCTCCAAGGTCCTTCATTAAAAAACACTTATTGAAGTAGGCCTTAATGCTGTCCAAAAGTTCTATATCATTTCCCATCAGAAGTATGTCATCTACATATAATATGAGAAATGCTATAGAGCTCCCACTCACTTTCTTGTAAACGCAGGCTTCTCCATAAGTCTGCATAAACCCAAACGCTTTGATCATCTCATCAAAGCGAATGTTCCAACTCCGAGATGCTTGCACCAGCCCATAAATGGATCGCTGGAGCTTGCATACTTTGTTAGCATTCTTAGGATCAACAAAACCTTCCGGCTGCATCATATACAGCTCTTCCTTAAGATAGCCGTTAAGGAATGCCGTTTTGACGTCCATCTGCCATATCTCATAATCATAGTATGCGGCAATTGCTAACATGATTCGGACGGACTTAAGCTTCACTACGGGAGAGAAAGTCTCATCGTAGTCAACCCCTTGAACTTGCCGATAACCCTTAGTGACAAGTCGAGCTTTATAGATGGTAATATTACCATCCGCGTCCGTCTTCTTCTTAAAGATCCATTTATTTTCTATCACTCGCCGATCATCGGGCAAGTCAGTCAAAGTCCATACTTTGTTTTCATACATGGATTCTATCTCGGATTGCATGGCTTCTAGCCATTTGTTGGAATCTGGGCCCGCCATCACTTCTTCATAGTTCGAAGGTTCACCGTTGTCTAACAACATGATTTCCACGACAGGGTTGCCATACCACTCTGGTGTGGAACATGTCCTTGTGGACCTACGAAGTTTAGTAGCAACTTCATCCGAAGTACCTTGATCATCATTAATTTCCTCTCCAGTCGGTGTAGGCACCACAGGAACATTTTCCTGAGCTGCACTACTTTTCGGTTCAAGAGGTAGTACTTCATCGAGTTCTACTTTCCTCCCACTTACTCCTTTCGAGAGAAACTCTTTTCCCAGAAAGGATCCGTTCTTGGCAACAAAGATCTTGCCTTCGGATCTAAGGTAGAAGGTATACCCAATGGTTTCCTTAGGGTATCCTATGAAGACGCATTTTCCCGACTTGGGTTCGAGCTTTTCAGGTTGAAGTTTCTTGACATAAGCATCACATCCCCAAACTTTTAGAAACGACAGCTTAGGTTTCTTCCCAAACCATAATTCATATGGTGTCGTCTCAACGGATTTAGACGGTGCCCTATTTAAAGTGAATGTAGCCGTCTCTAGAGCGTATCCCCAAAACGATAGCGGTAAATCAGTAAGAGACATCATAGACCGCACCATATCCAATAGAGTGCGATTACAACGTTTGGACACACCGTTATGCTGAGGTGTTCCAGGCGGCGTGAGTTGTGAAACGATTCCACATTTCTTTAAGTGCGTACCAAATTCGTGACTTAAATATTCACCTCCACGATCCGATTGTAAGAATTTTATCTTTCGGTCACGTTGATTCTCTACTTCATTCTGAAATTCCTTGAACTTTTCAAAGGTTTCAGACTTGTGTTTCATCAAGTAGACATACCCATATCTACTTAAGTCATCAGTGAGAGTGAGAACATAACGATATCCTCTGCGAGCCTCAACGCTCGTTGGACCACACACATCAATATGTATGATTTCCAATAAGTTGGTTGCTCGCTCCATTGTTCCGGAGAACGGAGTCTTGGTCATTTTGCCCATGAGGCATGGTTCGCATGTGTCAAATGATTCATAATCGAGAGACTCTAAAAGTCCATCAGCATGGAGCTTCTTCATGCGCTTGAAACCAATGTGACCAAGGCGGCAGTGCCACAAGTATGTGGGACTATCGTTATCAACTTTACATCTTTTGGTATTCACACTATGAATATGTGTAACATTACGTTCGAGATTCATTAAGAATAAACCATTGACCATCGGGGCATGACCATAAAACATATCTCTCATATAAATAGAACAACCATTATTCTCGGATTTAAATGAGTAGCCATCTCGTATTAAACGAGATCCAGATACAATGTTCATGCTCAAACTTGGCACTAAATAACAATTATTGAGGTTTAAAACTAATCCCGTAGGTAAATGTAGAGGTAGCGTGCCGACGGCGATCACATCGACCTTGGAACCATTCCCGACGCACATCGTCACCTCGTCCTTCGCCAGTCTCCGCTTATTCCGCAGCTCCTGCTGTGAGTTACAAATGTGAGCAACGACACCGGTATCAAATACCCAGGAGTTACTACGAGTACTGGTAAGGTACACATCAATTACATGTATATCACATATACCTTTAGTGTTTCCGGCCTACTTGTCCGCTAAGTATTTGGGGCAGTTCCGCTTCTAGTGCCCCTTCCGTTTGCAATAAAAGCACTCAGTCTCAGGCTTGGGTCCATTCTTTGACTTCTTCCCGGCAACTGGCTTACCGGGCGCAGCAACATCTTTGACGTCCTTCTTGAAGTTCTTCGTACCCTTGCCCTTCTTGAACTTAGTGGTCTTATTGACCATCAACACTTGATGTTCTTTCTTGATTTCAACCTCTGCTGACTTCAGCATTGAAAATACTTCAGGAATGGTCTTTACCATCCCCTGCATATTGTAGTTCATCACAAAGCTCTTGTAGCTCGGTGGGAGCGACTGAAGGATTCTGTCAATGACCGCCTCGTCCGGGAGGTTAATGTCCAGCTGGGACAGGCGGTTGTGCAACCCAGACATTTTGAGTATGTGCTCACTGACAGAACTATTTTCCTCCATCTTGCAACTATAGAACTTGTCGGAGACGCCATATCTCTCGACCCGGGCATGAGCTTGAAAAACCATTTTCAGCTCCTCGAACATCGCATATGCTCCGTGTTGCTCAAAACGCTTTTGGAGCCCCGATTCTAAGCTGTAAAGCATGCCGCACTGAACGAGGGAGTAATCATCAGCACGTGACTGCCAAGCGTTCATAACGTCTTGGTTCTTTGGGATGGGTGCTTCACCTAGCGGTCCTTTTAGGACATATGCTTTCTTGGCTGCTATGAGGATGATCCTCAGGTTTCGGACCTAGTCCGAATAGTTGCTGCCATCATCTTTCAGCTTGGTTTTCTCTAGGAACGCGTTGAAGTTCATGTTGACATGAGTGTTGGCCATTTGATCTACAAGACATATTTTGCAAAGATTTTAGACTAAGTTCATGATAATTAAGTTCGTCTAATCAAATTATTTAATGAACTCCCACTCAGATTGACATCCCTCTAGTCATCTAAGTGTTACACGATTCGAGTCGATTAGGCCGTGTCCGATCATCACGTGAGACGGACTAGTCAACATCGGTGAACATCTCCATGTTGATCGTATCTTCCATACGACTCATGTTCGACCTTTCGGTCTCTTGTGTTCCGAGGCCATGTCCGTACATGCTAGGCTCGTCAAGTTAACCCTAAGTGTTTTTGCATGTGTAAAACTGTCTTACACCCGTTCTATGTGAACGTAAGGATCTATCACACCCGATCATCACGTGGTGCTTCGAAACCACGAACTTTAGCAACGGTGCACAGTTAGGGGGAACACTTTCTTGAAATTATTATAAGGGATCATCTTATTTACTACCGCCGTTCTAAGTAAACAAGATGCATAAAATATAATAAACATCACATGCAATTATATAAAGTAGTGACATGATATGGCCAATATCATATAGCTCCTTCGATCTCCATCTTCGAGGCTCCATGATCATCTTCGTCACCGGCATGACACCATGATCTCCATCATCATGATCTCCATCATCGTGCCTCCATGAAGTTGCTCGCCAACTATTACTTCTACTACTATAGCTAACGGTTTAGCAATAAAGTAAAGTAATTACATGGCGTTAAATCATTGACGCGCAGGTCATACAATAATTAAGACAACTCATATGGCTCCTGTCGGTTGTCATACTCATCGACATGCAAGTCATGATTCCTATTACAAGAACATGATCTCATACATCACAATATATCATTCATCATTCATCACAACTTCTGGCCATATCACGTCACATGACAATTGCTGCAAAAACAAGTTAGACGTCCTCTAATTGTTGTTACATCTTTTACGTGGCTGCAATTGGGTTCTAGCAAGAATGTTATCTTACCTACGAATAACCACAACGTGATTTTGTCAACTTCTATTTACCCTTCATAAGGACCCTTTTCATCGAATCCGCTCCAACTAAAGTAGGAGAGACAGACACCCGCTAGCCACCTTATGCAACCAGTGCATGTCAGTCGGTGGAACCTGTCTCACGTAAGCGTACGTGTAAGGTCGGTCCAGGCCGCTTCATCCCACAATACCGCTGAAGCAAGAAAAGACTAGTAGTGGCAAGCAAGTTGACAAGATCTACGCCCACAACAGATTTGTGTTCTACTCGTGCAATAGAGAACTACGCATAGACCTAGCTCATGATGCCACTGTTGGGTAATGTTGCAGAAAATAAAAAATTTCCTACGGTTTCACCAAGATCCATCTATGAGTTCATCTAGCAACGAGTGATATTAATGCATCTACATACCTTTGTAGATCGCGAGCGGGAGCGTTCAAGTGAATGGGGTTGAGGTAGTCGTTCTCGTCGTGATCCTATCACCGGAGATCCTAGCGCCGAACGGACGGCACCTC
This sequence comes from Triticum aestivum, assembly GCF_018294505.1. Classification (NCBI taxonomy): domain Eukaryota; kingdom Viridiplantae; phylum Streptophyta; class Magnoliopsida; order Poales; family Poaceae; genus Triticum; species Triticum aestivum. Next base: position 442,553,842 of record NC_057795.1, read on the forward strand.
CGCGTTCAACACACATACGGTCAGCATGATGTCTCCTCAGTCTTGATCCAACAAGGGGGAAGGAGAGGTTGATGAAGATCCAGCAGCACGACGGCGTGGTGGTGGATGCAGCAGGACTCCGGCAGGGCTTCGCCAAGCAACTACGGGAGGAGGAAGAGGTGTAGCAGGGGGAGGGAGGTGCCAAAGCTTCAGGTGTGGCTGCCCTCCCTCCCCCCTCCTTTGTATAGGCCCCCAGGGGGGGCTCCGGCCCTGGAGATCCAATCTCCCAAGGGGGCGGCGGCCAGGGGGGTGGAGTGCCCCCCAAGGCAAGTAGTGCGCCCCCACCTATGGTTTCCAACCCTAGGCGCAGGGGGGCCCAAGGGGGAGGCGCACGAGCCCACCAGGGGCTGGTTCCCTCCCCACTTCAGCCCACGGGGCCCTCCGAGATAGGTGGCCCCACCCGGTGGACCCCCGGGGCCCTTCCGGTGGTCCCGGTACAATACCGGGTGACCCCGAAACTTTCCCGATGGCTGAAACAGCACTTCCTATATATAATTCTTTACCTCTGGACCATTCCGGAACTCCTCATGACGTCCGGGATCCCATCCGGGACTCCGAACAACTTTCGGTTTGCTACATACTCATATTCATACAACCCTAGCGTCACCGAACCTTAAGTGTGTAGACCCTACGGGTTCGGGAGACATGCAGACATGACCGAGACGGCTCTCCGGTCAACAACCAACAGCGGGATCTGGATACCCATGTTGGCTCCCACATACTCCTCTATGATCTCATCAGATGAACCACGATGTCGAGGATTCAAGGAACCCCGTATACTATTCCCTTTGTCAATCGGTATGTTACTTGCCCGAGATTCGATCGTCGGTATCCCAATACCTCGTTCAATCTCGTTATCGGCAAGTCACTTTACTCGTACCGTAATGCATGATCCCGTGACCAGACACTTGGTCACTTTGAGCTCATTATGATGATGCACTACCGAGTGGGCCCAGTGACACCTCTCCGTAATACGGAGTGACAAATCCCAGTCTCGATCCGTGTCAACCCAACAGACACTTTTGGAGATACCTGTAGTGCACTTTTATAGTCACCCAGTTATGTTGTGACGTTTGGTACACCCAAAGCACTCCTACGGTATCCGGGAGTTACACGATCTCATGGTCTAAGGAAGAGATACTTGACATTGGAAAAGCTCTAGCAAAACGAACTACACGATCTTGTGCTATGCTTAGGATTGGGTCTTGTCCATCACATCATTCTCCTAATGATGTGATCCCATTATCAACGACATCCAATGTCCATAGTCAGGAAACCATGACTATCTGTTGATTAACTTGCTAGTCAACTAGAGGCTCACTAGGGACATGTTTTGGTCTTAGTATTCACACGTGTATTACGATTTCCGGATAATACAATTATAGCATGAATAAAAGATAATTATCATGAACAAGGAAATATAATAATAATCATTTTATTATTGCCTCTAGGGAATATTTCCAACAGTAACCAAGCTGCTCCTGCTTGTTTTTCAAGAAATACTCATATGCCTCCTCTTGAGTTGGCATCTTGGCAGCCTTCTCCTTCCTTGCCTTCTCCTTCTTCTCTTGAGCTTGAACTGATGATGGATCATCCTCATTCATGACAACCTCATTGTTTTCAAAGTCTGGATAGAGTGGAAAATGTTCCCTATCCAATAGATATTTGCCAGTTCCCATCTTTGAGTTGATCAATTCCTGAATCTGAGGGGCATATCCACAACTCCTCTTATGATCTGCTGCAGTCCTCTTAATGGTTTCAACTATAAGGCTCATGACTTTGAATTTCTATGGCACATCAAATAAATGCAACATATTTATGGCATGCCCTCTGATCATGTTGTGGTCACCTGACTTGGGCAACAGAGTGTGCCTCAGAATCCAATTGATAGTAGGCAGCCCTGACAACAGAAAATGGACTGATCCAAAAGATAAAGTCTCTAGGGCTTTGTCTGGGATCTCCTTGTACATGTGTGCCATGGTATTGTGTCCCATTTTCTTCTTGGCATATACATCCAGATCATCATCATTTTCCTTTGGGGAATTTATCAGTTTTGCCCATTCTTCAATAATGGATTGGTACCTTGTACCTTCAGACATCCAAACAATTCTTCCATCTGGGTAAAAATGTGTTGTGGAGTAGAATTGCATGATAAGTTCATCATTCCAGTTTGTGAGCTTTTGCCCAACAAAATCTGCAACTTCACAAGCAACAAAGCTGTCTTGCACTCCAGGATAGTGCTCTTCATTCTCCTTCATGTAGGTCGAGTTGACCCACATCATATCACAAACTATGGGCTTCTTGTCCAATAAGATTGTCTCATAGAAGTCCTGCTGTTCCTGCAGGCCTTTTAATCTTCATGCCTGGCTTTATATCCTTTGCTGAGCCATATTCCTTCTTGAGTACCACTTTCTTGGAAGTAGCCTCATCTTCCTCATCTTTGTAGTCCTCATCTTCTGAGTCTGAGGTTCTCTTTCTCCTTTGCCTGGTAGCAGCCTTAGGCAGGTTGCTAGGAGTGCTTCTGCTTCCTTCATCTGAAGTGCTTGAGGGACTAGTGCCCTCACTCAAGTGAATCTGCTCTGCTGACCTGTTCTGATTGTCACTCTGGTCTGACATGCTGCAAAAGTTGACTGCTGACCCTGTGAAGAGTTATAGATGAGATAGAGTGGATGAGCATCACAAAATGCAGATATATTTTTTTCAAAAGAATGATTCAAAAATTCAGTTTTAATTTTCCACAGAAAGCATTTCGGATCAACCGATTTTCAAACTCAGTGATACCGAAGCAGTTTTTGGAACCTAAACTGATGAACTCGGTTGGACCGAGTCACAGTTCGGTGGCACCGAGACTGCTAGGGTTTCACAGAATCCTAAAATCGGTCGCACCGATTAGTAATTCTCGGTCAGACCGAGAGTCACTAGTGCAATGGCATATGCCAAATCAGTGAGACCGAGTTTTTCAACTGGTGGGTCCGAGATGGTTTCGGCGGAAACCTAACCCTAAAAATTTGAATCTAATCTACTCTACGGACTACTTTGGCTGGATAGGATTGTTTCAATCTTGGCAAGAATCAATAAGAGTACAATGTGCTAGGAATCAGATGTGGATAGCACAAAGATCGAGTCCATACCCTAGTGCGGCGATGAACTCGCTACGGCGGCAACAGTGGGGTTGAATTCCGTTGACGGCGACGGAGACCAGCGACAGGAGGCGGCTGGCGACGAGGAGACCCGGAGACCTTCGATGGCAGAGCGAGCTATTGCGCGGGCGAAGAGGTTCGGAGAAATTTCCAAAATTTTGCCCGTGTCTATATATAGCCCGACCTTGTCGGTGTGACCGAGTGGAACAACTCGGTGACACCGAGATGCATAACTGTGTTCAGTTACAGCAACTCGGTGTGACCGAAAAGTTCAAATCGGTTGCACCGAGATTGAAAACTCAGATCAACTTAATGATCTCGGTAGGACCGAAATGGAGGAACCGGTCAGACCGAGAATCACAAAGAGGTTTTGGAAGTTTAAGTCTATGACGAATCGGGGACTCCAAGTGCTCCTCACACAGAGTGGTTCGAATCTGACTTGATCAAATTTTGTGATGTAGCATGAATAGAGTTTGAGACGAGAAAAGCATAGATAGCTAGAGAGGGTTCTTAGGCATTCTTGTCCATCCACTTGGACAAAAGAAGAATGAACCAAACAATCAAATCAACAAGTGGATGTCCTTGAATGAGTAAAATATGCACCAACATGCTCACACAATAAAATGGCAAATGAAATATGTGGCAAAGCATGCACAACCAATTCTAGCATCTATCAATCAATTGGCGATGACTAGGTCATCTATATATGAGTATATTGACTTAGGAGTCAAATGAGAACATTTGATCATAGGTTATACTCATCGTTTAAGATCAAGTGGGGTTACCACTTTTACATAATGCATTGATGTGTTCACACCATTAGAGTTGCTTTGACTCTATTTTTGAGTTAAGCTCCCACTAGATGTGAGATCCCCCCTTTAGAGGGATGAACTAACCTTGGGTTTTGTCGATGATGACTTCATGTAGGTGTTGAAGATGTGGATGCTCAATGTTGAAGTAGATCATTTGGAGCAATCCTTTGGAGTGAGTTGCACTTTCAACTTCCCTACATGGGTTAGTCCCACAAGGAACAAACAAGAATATCCATAGACATAGAGTGATGCACACACATGATGATGTCCATGAAAACATTAGGTTACCTTGTCCCTTGCCTTACCAACATGAGGGTTTGTGACTCCTTGAACTAGTGCAAGATGTGGAAGTTGATTGCACTTGTCCTTGCCATAAAGATATGAGTGAAGAATGTTGGCGGAGTCACCCTCAAGAACTCTCTAGTTCTTCTTCTTCGGGATCCACATCATCTTGATGGGAATCCTTGGAGTTGTAGTTGTACTTGATGAAGTAGAACTTGACGTAGTCTTGGGAATCCACTTGACCGAGACCTTAGGTGCTTCTTCAAATGCATCAATCTCTTCTTGAAGCTTATCCTTGCCTTTGTTCTTGTGGTCTTGTGGAGGAAGATCATCTTGAGCTTGTGTTCCCTTGAAGGAAGTAGGATCATACTTCTCTTGTTGAGGAACAAACTTCGTCTTGGGGTATTGATCTTCTTCCCACTCAACTCCATTGGCATTGAACTTTCGTTCAAAACCAGCACCTTGATTCTTCCGGTCTCTTCCTTGCTTGCGTACAATTTCCTCGAATTGCTTACTCCCGGCAAGGCTCTTGTAAACACCTTTCTCTATAATTCCCTTCAATAAGCTATTTTCTTGCTCAAGTGTAACTTGGCTAAGAGAATCATTAGTGGAATCAAGAGAACTACTAGAAGCAACAATATTGGATTTAACATTATTATTGTTACTACTAGAGGAAGTATCTTTCTTGTACTTGTTACTAGACTTGACTTGAGGCATGTAAGTAGATAAGGGTAAACGCTTGGCAATGTAAGAAGAACTTTTCTTACGGAGATCATCATTGATTGCCTTTAAGAACTCATGCTCTTGCTCAAGATTGAGCTTTTCAAAGCGTAACTTCTCATGAGCCCTTAAAAGTTCTCGATGATCTTCGAAGATAGTTTCATGAGCCAAATTTAGAGTGTTTAGTTCTTTAGTTAGAAGCTCAATTTTCTCCTTTTCATTGTCATTCGTTTGATTAGCATGATTAATTGATGTTTCATCATAGTATTCATCACTAGAGTTGTCAACAAGTAAATCATCATCCACAAGCAAGTCATCTTCATCACTATTGAAATCAACATACTCAGGATGTGTTACCTTTGGTCCTTTGGCCATGAAGCATCTTCCAATTCCTTCATTTGGTGAATCAAATATGTCGTAGGAGTTGGTTGACACAAGTGCTAGACCGGCAACACCTTCATCTTGAGTATGTTCGGAGTCGGAGTGATAGCTTCTCTCGGAGTGATTGTCGGAGTCGGAGCCGAAAATCCATTCACCAACATGAGCTTGATGTCTTCGTTTTGTGTAGCTCCTTGATGACTTGTCCTTCCTTTCCGAATCCTTGCTTCTCAGTGAGGGTCTTCGTTCATAACGATCATCTCTACTCCTCCTCTCTCTTGGTGTTGATTCTTCTCTTTTGCTTCTTCTTTTTGGAGAATCTTCTCTTCTTTTGTAGGGTGCCATACACTCATTGGAGTAGTGTCCAGGCCTCCCACAATTGTAGCAATTGCACTCTCGACTGGAAGATCTTTTGTCATGATAAGACCTTGACTTGGAGCTTCTTTCTTTGCTTCTACTCTTGTATAATTTGTTGAAGTTCTTCACCATTAAGCTCAATTCTTCATTGAAGGTTTGTTGTGGGGGCTTCACTTGAGGCTTTGTAAGCACCACTTGACTTGTTGTGAAGTTCCTCCTTATCCTTGAGTGACATCTCATCAGCAACAATTCTTCCAATGACTTTCGTTGGCTTGAGATTTTTGTAGTTTGGCATCATTTGGATCAATGTGCACACGGTATCATACTTTCCATCCAATGCTCTTAGGATCTTCTTGATGATGAATTTGTCGGTCATCTCTTCACTCCCTAAGCCGGCAATCTCATTTGTGATAAGTGCAAGCCTAGAGTACATTTCAGCGACACCTTCACCATCCTTCATTTTGAACTTGTCAAGCTGACTTTGGAGCACATCCAACTTGGATTCCTTGACGGATTTGGTACCTTCGTGCATATCAATCAAAGTATCCCAAATTTCCTTTACATTCTCAAGACTACTGATTTTGTTGAATTCTTCAGGGCACAATCCGTTGAAGATGATATCACAAGCTTGAGCGTTGTATTGCAGCATATTCAATTCTTCCGCATTCACTTCACGGTTCGGTTCTCTCCCATCAAATAATTCACCTTGCAAGCCAATACAAATAATTGCCCAAACGGCGGGGTTATGTCCGAGAATATGCATTTTCATCTTATGCTTCCAACTAGCAAAATTAGTACCATCAAAGTAAGGACCTCTACGGTGATAATATCCCTCGCTAGACGCCATACTCTCCTAGGTTGTGAAACCAAGGCTATGACCACCAAAAGCTATGGAAATCAAAGCAAATGGAGACCAAAGCTCTGATACCACTTGTAGGACCTTGAAGTATGTCTAGAGGGGGGGGGGGTGATTAGACTACTTGACCAATTAAAAACTTAACCTTTTCCCAATTTTAGAGTTTGGCAGAATTTAGCTATCTTAGGACAAGTCAAGCAATCACCACACAATTCAAGCAAGCATGCAAAGAGTATATAGGCAGCAGAAATTAAAGCATGCAACTTGCAAGAAAGTAAAGGGAAGGGTTTGGAAGATTCAAACGCAATTGGAGACACGGATGTTTTTGGCGTGGTTCCGATAGGTGGTGCTATCGTACATCCACGTTGATGGACACTTCAACCCATGAAGGGTAACGGTTGCGCGAGTCCACGGAGGGCTCCACCCATGAAGGGTCCACGAAGAAGCAACCTTGTCTATCCCACCATGGCCGTCGCCCACGAAGGACTTGCCTCACTAGCGGTAGATCTTCACGAAGTAGGCGATCTCCTTGCCCTTACAAACTCTTTGGTTCAACTCCACAATCTTGTCGGAGGCTCCCAAGTGACACCTAGCCAATCTAGGAGACACCACTCTCCAAGAAGTAACAAATGGTGCGTTGATGATGAACTCCTTGATCTTGTGCTTCAAATGATAGTCTCCCCAACACTCAACTCTCTCTCATAGGATTTGGATCTGGTGGAAAGAGGAATTGAGTGGAAAGCAACTTGGGGAAGGCTAGAGATCAAGATTCATATGGTAGGAATGGAATATCTTGGCCTCAACACATGAGTAGGTGGTTCTCTCTCAAAAATGGTAAGTTGGAAGTGTAGGTTTAGTGATGGCTCTCTCCACGAATGAAGAGGAGGTGGAGGGGTATATATAGCCTCCACACAAAATCTAACCGTTACACACAATTTACCAAACTCGGTGGGACCGATTCAACAGACTCGGTCGGACCGATTTAGTAAACCTAGTGACCGTTAGTGATTTTCGGTGGGACCGACATGCAACTCGGTGAGACCGATTCGGTTAGGGTTAGGGCATAACATAATCTCGGTAAGACCGATTACACAAACTCGGTAAGACCGATTTTGATAACAAGCTTTCAAGAGAGTTGGTCAGGTAAACTCGGTGGGACCGATTTGCTCTTTTCGGTGAGACCGAAATGTTACAGAAGGGAAACAGAGAGTTTACATTGCAATCTCGGTGGGACCGATCGCTCACTTTGGTTAGACCGAAACGTTACGAAGGGAAACAGAGAGATTACAATCCCATCTCGGTGAGACCGAGATCCCTATCGGTAGGACCGATTTGCTTAGGGTTTGTGGCAGTGGCTATGACATTTGGAATCGGTGGCGCCAGATTGGAAGAATCGGTGTGACCGATTTTGGCTTTGGGTTTAGGTCATTTGTGGATGTGGGAAAGTAGCTGAGGGTTTTGGAGCATATCACAAAGCACATGAAGCAAGAGGCTCATTAAGCAACACCTCATCTCTCCTTGATAGTATTGGCTTTTCCTATAGACTCAATGTGACCTTGGATCACTAAAATATAAAATGAAGAGTCTTGAGCCTTTGAGCCTGAGCCAATCCTTTGTCCTTAGTATTTTGAGGGATCCACTTTCATCATCCATGCCATGCCATTCATTGAGCTTTCCTGAAATAATGGTCTTGGAATAGCATTAGCTCAATGAGCTATATGTTGTTATGAATTACCAAAACCACCTAGGGATAGTTGCACTTTCAGATGATGGTGGCCATATCATGTCACATATTTTGATTGCATGTGATGTTTATCTTTTATACATCTTATTTTGCTTAGCTCGGTGGTAGATTTATAAGATGATCCCTTACTAAATTTCTAGGTACAAGTGTTCTCCCTGAGTATGCACCGTTGCCAAAGTTCGTCGTGCCGAGACACCACGTGATGATCGGGTGTGCTAAGCTCTACGTTCACATACAACGGGTGCAAGCTAGTTTTGCACACGCAGAAATACTCGGGTTAAACTTGATGAGCCTAGCATATGTAGATATGGCCTCAGAACACTGAGACCGAAAGGTCGAGCGTGAATCATATAGTAGATATGATCAACATAGTGATGTTCACCATTGAAAACTACTCCATTTCACGTGATGATCGGACATGGTTTAGTTTATTTGGATCACGTGATCATTTAGATGACTAGAGGGATGTCTATCTAAGTGGGAGTTCTTAAGTAATATGATTAGTTGAACTTTAATTTATCATGAACTTAGTCCTGATAGTATTTTGCAAATAATGGTGTAGATCAATAGCTCGCGTTGTTGCTTCCCTATGTTTTATATGTGTTCCTAGAGAAAACTAAGTTGAAAGATTATAGTTGCAATGATGCGGACTGGGTCCGTGATCTGAGGTTTATCCTCATTGCTGCACAGAAGAATTATGTCCTTGATGCACCGCTAGGTGACAGACCTATTGCAGGAGCAGATGCAGACGTTATGAACGTCTAGCTAGCTCAATATGATGACTACTTGATAGTTTAGTGCACCATGCTTAACGGCTTAGAATCGGGACTTCAAAGACGTTTTGAACATCATGGACCATATGAGATGTTCCAGGAGTTGAAGTTAATATTTCAAGCAAATACCCGAGTTGAGAGATATGAAGTCTCCAACAAGTTCTATAGCTAAAAGATGGAGGAGAATAGCTCAAGCAGTGAGCATGTGCTCAGATTGTCTGGGTATTACAGTCGCTTGAATCAAGTGGGAGTTAATCTTCCAGATAAGATAGTGATTGACAAAGTTCTCTAGTCACCATCACCAAGTTAGTAGAACTTCGTGATGAACTATAGTAAGCAAGGGATGACGAAAACGATTCCCGAGCTTTTCATGATGATGAAATCAATGAAGGTATAAGTCAAGAAAGAGCATCAAGTGTTGATGATTAACAAGACCACTAGTTTCAAGAAAAGGGCAAAGGAAAAGAAAGGGAACTTCATGTAGAATAGCAAGTAAGTTGTCACTTCCGTGAAGAAGCCCAAAGCTATACTAAAGCCTGAAACTGAGTGCTTCTACTTCAAAGGAAATGGTCACTGGAAGCGGAAATGCCCTGAATATTTGGTGGATAAGAAGGATGCCAAAGTGAACAAGGGTATATTTGATATACATGTTATTGATATGTACCTTACTAGTGTTTATAGTAGCCCCTGGGTATTTGATAAGCTAAAAATTAGTAACTTGAAACAGGATTTACAGAATAAACACAGACTAGTTGAGGGTGAAGTGACGATGTGTGTTGGAAGTGGTTCCAAGATTGATATGATCATCATATCACACTCCCTATACTTTCGAGATTAGTGTTAAACCTAAATAAATGTTATTTGGCATTTGCGTTGAGTATGAATATGATTTGATCATGTTTATTGCAATACGGTTATTCATTTAATGTCAGAGAATAATTGTTGTTCTGTTTACATGAATAAAACCTTCGATGGTCATACACCCAATGAAAATAGTTTGTTGGATCTCGATCATAGTGATACACATATTCATAATATTGATGCCAAAATATGCAAAGTTGATAATGATAGCGCAACTTATTTGTGGCACTGCCATTTGGGTCATATCGGTGTAAAGCGCATGAAGAAACTCCATAAAGATGGATTTTTGGAATCACTTGGTTATGAATCATTTGATGCTTGCGAACCGTGCCTTTTGGGCAAGATGACTAAAACTCCGTTCTCCGGAACAATGGAACAAGCTACTGACTTGTTGGAAATAATACATATCGATGTATGTGGTCCAATGAGTGTTGATGCTCGTGGCGGGTATCATTATTTTCTAACCTTCACAGATGATTTGAGCGGATATGAGTATATCTACTTAATGAAGCACAAGTCTGAAACATTTGAAAAGTTCAAAGAATTTCAGAGTGAAGTGGAGAATCATCGTAACAAAGAAATAAAGCTTCTACAATCTGATCGTAGAGGAGAATATTTGAGTTACGAGTTTGGCCTTCATTTAAAAACAATGTGGAATAGTTTCACAGCTCACGCCACATGGAACACCACAACGTAATGGTGTGTCCGAACGTCGTAACCGCACTTTATTGGATATGGTGCAATCTATGATGTATCTTACCGATTTACCACTATCGTTTTGGGGTTATGCATTAGAGACAACTGCATTCACTTTAAATAGGGCACCATCAAAATCCGTTGAGACGACGCCTTATGAACTGTGGTTTGGCAAGAAACCAAAGTTGTTGTTTCTTAGAATTTGGGGCTGTGATGCTTATATGAAAAAGCTTCAACCTGATAAGCTCGAACCCAAATCGGAGAAGTGCGTCTTCATATAATACCCAAAGGAAACTATTAGGTACACCTTCTATCACTAGATCCGAAGGCAAGATATTTGTTGCTAAGAATGAATCCTTTATAGAGAAGGAGTTTCTCTCGAAAGAAGTGAGTGGGAGGAAAGTAGAACTTGATGGGGTAATTGTACCTTCTCCCAAATTGGAAAGTAGTTCATCACAGAAATCAGTTCCAGTGATTCCTACACCAATTAGTGAGGAAGTTAATGATGATGATCATGAAACTTTAGATCAAGTTATTACAGAACCTCGTAGGTCTTCCAGAGTAGGGTCCACACCAGAGTGGTACAGTAATCCTATTATAGAAGTCATGTTACTAGACCATAATGAATCTATGAACCATGAGGAAGCGATGATGAGCCCAGATTCGACGAAATGGCTTGAGGCCATGAAATCTGAGATAGGATCCATGTATGAGAACAAAGTGTGGACTTTAGTTGACTTGCCCAATGATCGGCAAGCCATTGAGAATAAATGGATTTTCAAGAGGAAGACGGACACTGATAGTAGTGTTACTATCTACAAAGCTCGACTTGTTGAAAAAGGTTTTTGACAAAGTTCAAGGTGTTGACTACGATGAGATTTTCTCACTCATAGCGATGCTTAAGTTGTCCGAATCATGTTAGGAAATTGCCACATTTTATGAAATCTGGCAAATGGATGTCATAACTACATTCCTTAATTGATTTTTTAAAGAGTTGTATATGATGCAACCAGAAGGTTTTGTCGATCCTAAAGGTGCTAACAAACTGTGCAAGCTCCAACGATCCATCTATGGACTGGTACAAGCATCTCGGAGTTGGAATATACGCTTTGATGAGTTGATCAAAACATATAGTTTTATACAGACTTGCGATGAAACCTGTATTTACAAGAAAGTGAGTGGGAGCACTACATCATTTCTGATAAGTATATGTGAATGACATATTGTTGATCGGAAATAATGTAGAATTTTCTGGAAAGCATAAAGGAGTATTTAAAAGGAGTTTTTCAAAGAAAGACCTTGGTAAAGCTGCTTACATATTGAGCATCAAGATCTATAGAGATAGATCAAGGCGCTTGATAAGCTTTTTCATTGAGTACATACCTTGACAAGATTTTGAAGTAGTTCAAAATGGAACAATCAAAGAAAGAGTTCTTGCCTGTGTTACAAGGTGTGAAATTGAGTAAGACTCAAAGCCCGACCATGGCAGAATATAGAAAGAGAATGAAAGTCATTCCCTATGCCTCAGCCATAGGTTCTATAAAGTATGCCATGTTGTGTACCAGATCTATTGTATACCCTACACTGAGTTTGGCAAGGGAGTACAATAGTGATCTAGGAGTAGATCACTGGACAACGGTAAAAATTATCCTTAGTAAGGACTAAGGAAATGTTTCTCGGTGATGGGGGTGATAAAGAGTTTGTCGTAAAGGGTTACATTGATGCAAGCTTTTACACCGATCCAGATGACTCTAAGTCTCAATCTAGATACATATTGAAAGTGCGAGCAATTAGCTAGAGTAGCTCCATGCAGAACATTGTAGACATAAAATATTTGCAAAGGTCCACCCATATATCAAATTATCAAAGTAACGAACGCGAATCATATGAGCATGATGAAAACTAGCTTGACGATAATTCCCATGTGTCCTCGGGAGCGCTTTTCTCCATATAAGAATTTGTCCAGGCTTGTCCTTTGCTACAAAAAGGATTGGGCCACCTTGCTGCACCTTATTTACTTTTGTTACTTGTTACCCGTTATGAATTACCTTATCACAAAACTATCTGTTACCGATAATTTCAGTGCTTGCAGAGAATACCTTACTGAAAACCGCTTGTCATTTCCTTCTGCTCCTCGTTGGGTTCGACACTCTTACTTATCGAAAGGACTACGATAGATCCCCTACACTTGTGGGTCATCAAGACTCTTTTCTGGCGCCGTTTTCGGGGAGTGAAGCGCCTTTGGTAAGTGGAACTTGCTAAGGAAAAATTTATATAGTGTGCTGAAATTTACTGTCACTTGTTACTATGGAACATAATCCTTTGAGGGGCTTGTTCAGGGTATCTTCACCCCGACCAGTAGAGCAAAGAGTTGCTCCTCAACCTACTGAACCTACTGAAAATGTTTACTTTGAAATCCCTTAGGGTATGATAGAGAAACTGCTAGCTAATCCTTTTGCAGGAGATGGAACATTGCATCCCAATTTACACCTAATCTATGTGGATGAAGTTTGTGGATTATTTAAGCTTGCAGGTATGCCCGATTATGTTGTCAAGAAGAAGGTCTTCCCTTTATCTTTGAAGGGAGAGGCATTGACATGGTTTAGGCTATGTGATGATATGAGATCATGGAACTACAAACGATTGAAATTAGAATTTCATCAGAAGTTTTATCCTATGAATCTTGTTCATCATGATCGTAATTATATATATAATTTTTGGCCTCACGAAGGAGAAAACATCGCTCAAGCTTGGGGGAGGCTTAAGTCAATGTTATACTCATGCCCCAATCATGAGCTCTCAAGAGAGATGATTATTCAAAAAAATTATGCTCGACTTTCTCTGCACAATCGCTCCATGCTCGATACTTCTTGTACTGGTTCTTTTATGATGAAGACTATTGAATTAAGATGGGATTTATTGGAAAGAATTAAAAGCAACTCTGAAGATTGGGATCTTGACGAAGGTAAGGAGTTATGTATGACACCTAAGTTCGATTGTGTTAAATCTTTTATGGATACCGATGCTTTTCGTGAATTTAGCACTAAATATGGACTTGATTCTGAGATAGTAGCTTCTTTTTGTGAATCATTTGCTACTCATGTTGACCTCCCTAAGGAGAAGTGGTTTAAATATAATCCTCCCAGTGAAGTAAAAGTAGTTGCACCTATTAAAGTTGAAGAGAAGACTATCACTTATAATGATCCTATTGTTCCTACTACTTATATTGAGAAACCCCTTTTCCCTGTTAGGATCATGCTAAAGCTTCAACTGTGGTTCGTAAGAGTAATACTAAAACACCTACACCACATGAGAAAATTAAAGTTGAACCTAGTATTGCTATGGTTAAATATCTCTTGGTTGATGATATTGATGGGCATGTTTTTACTTCTGTGATGAAGCTGCTAGAATTGCTAGACCTGATACTAAGAATAAACATAAACCTATTGTAGGCATGCCTGCTATTTCTGTTAAAATAGGGGATCATTGTTATCATGGATTATGTGATATGGGTGCTAGTGCTAGTGCAATACCTCATTCCTTATACAAAGAAATTATGCATGATATTGCACCTGCTGAGATAGAAGAAATTGATGTTACCATTAAGCTTGCCAATGGAGATACTATTTCACCAGTTGGGTGTTAGAGATGCTGAAGTCTTGTGTGGGAAAGTTAAATATCCTGATGATTTTCTTGTTCTTGGTTCCCCACAAGATGACTTATGTCCCATTATATTTGCTAGACCCTTCTTGAATACTATTAATGCTAAGATAGACTGCAAAAAGGATGTTACTATTGGTTTGGGGGATATGTCTCATGAGTTTAATTTTGCTAAATTTCGTAGACAACCCCATGATAAAGAATTACGTAGTAAGGATGAAGTTATTGGTATTGCTTCTATTGACGTGCCTCCTAATGATCCTTTAGAACAATATTTGCTAGACCATGAAAATGATATGTTTATGAATGGAAGAAGGGAGATAGATGAAGAATCTTTAAACAAGGACCTATTTTGAAACACAACTTGCCTGTTGAAATCCTAGGGGATCCTCCACCACCCAAGGGTGATCCCGTGTTTGAGCTTAAACCGTTACTGGATACTCTTAAATATGCTTATCTAGATGAAAAGAAGATATATCTTGTTATTATTAGTGCTAACCTTTCAGAGCAGGAAGAGGAGAAATTATTGAAATCTCTGAAGAAGCACCGTGCTGCTATTGGATATACTCTTGATGATCTTAAGGGCATTAGTCCCACTCTATGCCAACACAAAATAAAATTGGAGAAAGTCGCCAAACCAGTTATTGATCACCAGCGATGGTTAAATCCTAAGATGAAAGAAGTGGTAAGAAAAGAAATACTAAGGCTCCTGGAGGCAAGTATAATTTATCCCGTTGCGGATAGTTAGTGGGTAAGTCTTGTCCATTGTGTCCCTAAGAAGGGAGGTATTACTGTCTTCCTAATGATAAAGATGAATTGATCCCGCAAAAGAGTTGTTACAGGTTATAGGATGGTAATTGATTTCCGCAAATTAAATAAAGCTACTAAAAAGGATCATTACCCTTTACCTTTTATTGATCAAATGCTAGAAAGATTATCCAAACATACACATTTTTGCTTTCTAGATGGTTACTCTGGTTTCTCTCCAATACCTGTGTCAGCAGAGGATCAAGAAAAGACCACTTTTACTTGCCCTTTCAGTACTTTTGCTTATAGACATATGCCTTCTGTTTTATGTAATGCACCTGCTACCTTTCAAAGATGCATGATGGCTATATTCTCTGACTTTTGTGAAAAGATTGTTGAGGTTTTCATGGATGATTTCTTCATTTATGGGTCTTCGTTTGATGATTGCTTGAGCAAGCTTGATCGAGTTTTGCAGAGATGCAAAGATACTAGTCTTGTCTTGAATTGGGAGAAGTGCCACTTTATGGTTAATGAAGGCATTGTCTTGGGGCATACAATTTCTAAAAGAGGTATTGAAGTTGATAAAGCTAAGGTTGATGCTATTGAAAAGATGCCATGTTCGAAGGACATTAAACGTATAAGAAGTTTCCTTGGTCATGCCGGTTTTTATAGGAGGTTCATTAAGGACTTCTCTAAAATTTCTAGGCCTATGACCAATCTCTTACAAAAAGATATTCCTTTTGTCTTCGAAGATGATTGTGTAGAAGCATTTGAAATACTTAAGAAAGCTTTGATCTCTGCACCTATTGTTCAGTCGCCTGATTGGAATTTACCCTTTGAAATTATGTGTGAGCTAGTGATTATGATGTAGGTGATGTTCTAGGACAAAGAGTTGATAAGGAACTAAATGTTATTCAATATGCTAGTAAAACTCTAGACAGTGCCTAGAGAAATTATGCTACTACTGAAAAAGAATTTTTAGCAGTTGTATTTGCTTGTGATAAGTTCAGACCTTACATCGTTGACTCTAAAGTAACTGTTCACACTGATCATGTTGCTATTAAATATCTTATGGAAAAGAAAGATGCTAAACCTAGACTTATTAGATGGGTTCTCTTGCTACAAGAATTTGATTTGCATATTATTGATAGAAAGGGAGCTGAGAACCCCGTTGCAGACAACTTGTGTAGGTTAGAGAATGTTCTTGATGACCCACTACCTATTGATGATAGCTTCCCTGATGAACAATTAGCTGTCATAAATGCTTCTCGTGCTGCTCCATGGTATGTTGATTATGCTAATTACATTGTTGCTAAATTTATACCACCTAGTTTCACATACCAGCAAAAGAAAAAGTTTTTCTATGATTTAAGACATTACTTCTGAGATGACCCACACCTTTATAAAGAAGGAGCAGATGGTGTTATTAGACGTTGTGTACCTGAGCATGAACATAACAGATCCTACACAAGTGTCACTCCGAGGCTTATGGAGGACACCACGCTGGAGATAGAACTGCATACAAGGTATTGCAATCCGGTTTTTATCGGCCTACTCTCTTCAAGGATGCCCGCAAGTTTGTCTTATCTTGTGATGAATGTCAAAGAATTGGTAATATTAGTAGACATCAAGAAATGCCTATGAATTATTCTCTTGTTATTGAACCATTTGATGTTTGGGGCTTTGATTATATGGGACCGTTTCCTTCCTCTAATGGGTATACACATATTTTAGTTGTTGTTGATTATGTTTTTAAGTGGGTAGAAGCTATTCCAACTAGTAGTGTTGATCATAACACCTCTATTAAGATGCTGAAAGAAGTTATTTTTCCGAGGTTTGGAGTCCCTACATACTTAATGACTGATGGTGGTTCACATTTTATTCATGGTGCTTTCCGTAAAATGCTTGCTAAGTATGATGTTAATCATAGAATTGCATCTCCATATCACCCATAGTCTAGTGGCCAAGTAGAACTTAGCAATAGAGAGCTCAAGTTAATTTTGCAAAAGACTGTTAATAGGTCTAGAAAGAATTGGTCCAAGAAACTTGATGATGCATTATGGGCTTATAGAACTGCATATAAAAATCCTATGGGCATGTCTCCATATAAAATGGTTTATGGAAAAGCATGTCACTTACCTCTCGAACTAGAACATAAGGCATATTGGGCCATTAAAGAGCTCAATCATGATTTCAAACTTGCCGGTGAGAAGAGATTATTTGACATTAGCTCACTTGATGAATGGAGAACCCAAGCCTATGAGAATGCCAAACTGTTTAAAGAAAAAGTTAAAAGATGGCATGAAAAAAGGATACAAAAGCGTGAGTGCAATGTAGGTGATTATGTGTTGCTTTTCAACTCTCATTTAAGATATTTTGCAGGAAAACTTCTCTCTAAATGGGAAGGACCTTACGTTATCAAGGAGGTCTATCGTTCTGGTGCCATAAAAATCAACAACTTCGAAGGCACAAGTCCGAGGGTGGTGAACGATCAAAGAATCAAACATTATATCTCAGGTAATCCTATAAACATTAACTAATGTTATTGAAACCGTGACCCCGAAGGAATACATATGGGATACTTTCCAGAGTGTTTCAGACTCCGAAAAGGAATAGGTATGTGGTACGGTAAGTAAACTGACTCCAAAACAATTCTAATAGCAATTTTTCTCTGTTTTGGAATATTTAAGAAAATAGGAAAATAAGTAGTAGTACGGGAAGGACATGAGGCTTCCACAAGGGTGGAGGGCGCGCCCTACCCCCTGGGTGCGCCCCCTGCCTCGTGGGCACCTCGTGTGCACTTCAGACTCCGTTTTCTTGCATGATACTTCTTTTGGTCGGTAAAAAATCATTATATAATCTCCCAAAGGTTTTGACCACCGTATCACGCAAATATCTTCTGTCTTTGTCTCAAGCTATTTCTGTCGCAGATTAGAGCAATATGTCTTCCCAGGATTCGGAGGGAGAAAGCTATGTGGCTGATTACCTTGCAGACCCTAGGGTCTATGAGGACTTGGAGCATTATGGTTGGACCACTGAGGAAGAAGAAGACTGCGAGCCTAAGGAAAGGAGGAGGTGAGCTCAGATGAAGATGAAGTCCCATTATCTCAACCTGGGGACATGCATGTGGAGTTTAAAAAGTCAAGTCTCCCTGATAGAGCAAAGAACCTAAGATTGAGTTTATCCCTTTTCATCTCTTGCAGGAGAACAAACAGGAACTATGCAAAGGATATTAAGCCTTGAGCAGGATATCGATGATCTAAGGGCACAAAATTCCATTCTCAAGCGCAAATTAAGGAAGAAGCCTACATCATCAACAACTCCATCATCACCACCTCCAAAGAAAGAGACATAATCACATGGGTATGGGCACTCCCCTTGGCAACTGCCAAGCTTGGGGGAGGTGCCCCGGTATCGTATCACCATCACACTCCTATCTTTACCGTTTTACTTAGTTCGATCCTTTTAGTAATATCTTGATCTAGTAGAATAAAGTTTTGGTATGATTTAGTTTTGAGTTTTGCCTTATGATCCTTTTATGTAATCGAGTCCGTGAGCTATATATAATAAAGAATAGTGTTGACTCAAGGGCTTTGCTATCTTGCTATGATCTTGAGGGAATAAAAATAAAAGAATAAAGTTAAATAAAAGAGATCATATTGATCTTATGGAGAGTAATGATTTCACATATAAAGGGTATGATGAATAAAAGTTGTTGAGAATTGGCAAACATAGTTTTGGTCATTTTTGCAATTAATAGGAAGTAATAAAGAAAGAGAGGTTCTTACATATAAATATACTATCTTGGACAACTTTTATGATTATGAGCACTCATTGAAATACGACATGCTAAAGAGTTGACGTTGGACAAAGAAGACAACATAATGGGTTATGTTCTCTTATATTCGAAATAAAGTATATTGTTATGGATAATCCAATATGTTGAGCTTGCCTTTCCCCCTCATGCTAGCCAAATTCCTTGCACCAAGTAGAGATACTACTTGTGCTTCCAAACATCCTTAAACCCAGTTTTGCCATGAGAGTCCACCATATCTACCTATGGATTGAGTAAGATCCTTCAAGTAAGTTGTCATGTTGCATGCAATAAAAATTGCTTTCTAAATATGTATGACTTATTAGTGTTGGGAAAATAAGCTTTATACAATCTAGTGATATGGAAGTAATAAAAGCGATGGACTGCATAACAAAGGTCCATATCACACGTGGCAATATAAAGTGACGTTCTTTTGCATTAAGATTTCATGCATCCAACCATAAAAGCACATGACAACCTCTGCTTCCCTCTGCGAAGGGACTATCTTTTACCTTTTGTCTTATACATTATGCAAGAGTCATGGTGATCTTCACCTTTCCTTTTTACATTTTATCCTTTGGCAAGCACCTTGTGTTGGAAAGATCCTGATATATATATATATATATATATATATATATATATATATATATATATATATATATATATATCCAATTGGATGTAAGTTAGCATGAACTATTATTGTTGACATTACCCTTGAGGTAAAAGGTTGGGAGGCAACACTATAAGCCCCTATCTTTCTCTGTGTCCGATTAAAACTCTGTACCCATAAGTATTGCATGAGTGTTAGCAATCATGAAAGACTAAATGATAGTTGAGTATGTGGACTTGCTGAAAAGCTCTTATGTTGACTCTTTCCGATGCAATGATAAATTGCAATTGCTTCAGTGACCGAGATCATAGTTTGTTAGTTTTCAATGAAGTTTCTGATTCATACTTGAAATTGTGAATAGATTGTTACTTGAGCATAAGAGATCATATGACAAAATACATATATGTTGCTGTTATAAGAATCATCATGATGCCCTCATGTCCGTATTTTATTTTATCGAAACATCTATCTCTAAAAATGTGGACATATTTTTTGATTTCGGGTTCCGCTTGAGGACAAGCGAGGTCTAAGCTTGGGGGAGTTGATATGTCCATTTTGCATCATGCTTTTATATCGATATTTATTGCATTATGGGCTGTTATAACACATTGTGTCACAATACTTATGCCTATTCTCTCTTATTTTACAAGGTTTACATAAAGAGGGAGAATGCCGACAGCTGGAATTCTGGGCTGGAAAAGGAGCAAATATTAGAGACCTATTCTGCACAACTCCAAAATTCTTGAAACTCCATGAAAGTCATTTTTGGAATTAATCAAAAATACTAAGCGGAAGAAATACCAGAGGGGGGCCACCCATCGTCCACGAGGGTGGGGGGCGTGCCCTACCCTCGGGCACGCCCCTGCCTCGTGGGCCCCCCGACAGCCTTCCGGTGACCATCTTCTGCTATATGAAGTCTTTTACGGTGAAAAAAATCATAAGCAAGATTTCGGGACGAAACACCGCCGCCGCGAGGCGAAACCTTGGAGGAACCAATGTAGGGCTCCGGCGGAGCTGTTCCGCCGGGGAAACTTCCCTCCGAGACGGGGAGATCATCATCATCGTCATCACCATCGATCCTCTCATCGGGAGGGGGTCAATCTCCATCAACATCTTCACCAGCACCATCTCCTCTCAAACCCTAGTTCATCTCTTGTATCCAATCTTTATCCCAAAGCCTCAGATTGGTACCTGTGGGTTGCTAGTAGTGTTAATTACTCCTTGTAGTTGATGCTAGTTTGTTTATTCGGTGGAAGATCATATGTTCAGATCCTTAATACCCCTCTAATTATGAACATGAATATGATTTGTGAGTAGTTACATTTGTTCCTGAGGACATGGGTGAAGTCTTGCTATAAGTAGTCATGTGAATTTGGTATTCGTTCGATATTTTGATGAGATGTATGTTGTATCTCCTCTAGTGGTGTTATGTGAACATCGACTAAATGACACTTCAGCATTATTTGGGCCTAGAGGAAGGTATTGGGAAGTAATAAGTAGATGATGGGTTGCTAGAGTGACAGAAGCTTAAACCCTAGTTTATGCGTTGCTTCGTAAGGGGCTGATTTGGATCCATATGTTTCATGCTATGGTTAGGTTTACCTTAATAGTTATTTTGTAGTTGTGGATGCTTGCAACAGGGGTTAATCATAAGTGGGATGCTTGTCCAAGAAAGGGCAGTACCCAAGCACCGGTCCACCCACATATCAAATTATCAAAGTAACGAACGCGAATCATATGAGTGTGATGAAAACTAGCTTGACGATAATTCCCATGTGTCCTGGGAGTGCTTTTCTCTATATAAGAACTTGTCCAGGCTTGTCCTTTACTACAAAAAGGATTGGGCCACCTTACTGCACCTTATTTACTTTCATTGCTTGTTACCCGTTATGAATTACCTTATCTCAAAACTATCTGCTACCGATAATTTCAGTGCTTGTAGAGAATACCTTATTGAAAACTGCTTATCATTTCCTTCTGCTCCTTGGTGGGTTCGACACTCTTACTTATCGAAAGGACAATGATAGATCCCCTACACTTGTGGGTCATCAGTATCTGGGAGTTGCACAATCTCATGGTCTAAGGAAGAGATACTTGACATTAGAAAAGCTCTTAGCAAATGAACTACACGATCTTGTGCTATGCTTAGGATTGGGTCTTGTCCATCACATCATTCTCCTAATGATGTGATCCTGTTATCAATGACATCCAATGTCCATGGTCAGGAAACCACAACCATCTATTGATCAACGAGCTAGTCAATTAGAGGCTTAGTGGGGACATATTACGGTCTATGTATTCACACATGTATTACAGTTTCTGGTTAATACAATTATAGCATGAACAACAGACAATTATCATGAACAAGGAAATATAATAATAACCATTTTATTATTGCCTCTAGGGCATATTTCCAATAGTCTCCCACTTGCACTAGAGTCAATAATCTAGTTACATTGTGATGAATCGTACACCGATAGAGTTCTGGTGTTGATCATGTTTCGCTCGTGGAAGAGGTTTAGTCAAGGATCTGCGACATTCAGATCCGTATGCACTTTACAAATATCTATGTCTCCATCTTGAACATTTTCACGAATGGAGTTGAAGCGACGCTTGATATGCCTGATCTTCTTGTGAAACCTGGGCTCCTAGGCAAGGGCAATAGCTCCAATGTTGTCACAGAAGAGAGTAATCGGGACCGATGCATTGGGGATAACTCCTAGGTCGGTGATGAACTCCTTCATCCAAATTGCTTCATGTGATGCCTCTGAGGCTGCCATGTACTCCGCTTCACATGTAGATTCCGCCACGACACTTTGCTTGCAACTGCACCAGCTGACTGCCCCACCATTCAAAATGTACACGTATCCGGTTTGAGACTTGGAGTCATCCAGATTTGTGTCGAAGCTAGCATCGACGTAACCCTTTATGGCGAGCTCTTCGTCACCTCCATAAACGGGAAACATATCCTTAGTCCTTTTCAGGTACTTCAGGATATTCTTGACCGTTGTCCAGTGTTCCATGTCGGGATTACTTTGGTACCTCCCTACCAAACTTACGACAAGGTTCACATCAGGTCTGGTACACATCATGGCATACATAATAGACCCTATGGCTGAGGCATAGGGGATGGCACTCATCTTTTCTCTATCTTCTATTTGATGGAATAAAAGGATGTTTGTAAATGTACATATGCAATAAAATGGAATTAAATATGCATAACTCATCCATGTCAATAATAAAAACTGATTAGGAAGATAAAAAGATTCCTTCTCAAAACATGGAATGCTTCTTATTTCAAAATTGATAAACATGTTAGGTTACTGATAATCACACAACAAAGATCTTATAAAAACCATACAACCAAACACGAAACAAGCAAATATGGGTTACTGACCCTTCCAGCATAATGGCCATTTGGATAACTTTAAAACTAAATGCATGATGTAACAGTAGAACATCCATTAAGCTTGTACTAATATCTAAGCATGCTACAACTGAAATGATTCGAAGTCGGCGAAAACACACTTAGCTACGTCTGAATCCAAGACTTCAATTATAAATATACTTCTTCTTTTTTAGGGATTTTATAAACATACTTCTATAAGGTAGAAGTTCATGGAACCTGTAAATTTAACTGAAAACTATATTGAACGATGATAGACATAAAGGCTCATTGAAGTCAATGGTACCATGCACGATATCATTTTTACTAAAAATATATTGACCTTGTTTCACATATAGGGGTCACCCAAAACTCTTTATTACCATAGCTTAATTTCACACCAACGGAAATGGTAAGAACAAAGATTTATAATCCGCGTCAAGAAGTGAGAATCACCAATCCCGTATACTACTTGCAGTATATCCCCAAAGGCTTCATTTTCATCTGTTTATGACAATACCATATAACCATATTCACTTAGCTGAATTTTTGCAACCCTAATTAGAAGTTTTAAAATATGAGAAGGGCATGGTTTAGCTAAGAAGAGGTTCAAGGATCTTAAGTTCAACTACGGCCCAAGCTAGCAGTTGGGATGACCAGGATTGAAAGTCACATAGTAGCTTTTCTACAACACTATTTGCATAAAAAAGAGGTAGAAAAGGCACAAAATAATGGCAGCTGAGAGCCCATAGATAAAAGCAATTTGTACCTTTGGATTTAGCATTAACACCCGATAAGTGGCTAACAATTTTCTTAGGTTGGCGCTGCGTTCTATCCATTAAGCAACAACGAATGATTATTTTCTTCAGTTAAGTGACTACGGTCACATGCATCACATAATTCATGTAGCGACCAGACCTCAAACAGTGTGATCTCTGTGCATCAGTGTCATCCCTGGATCGGTAATGCTGACACGCACAGTACTTGAAGGATTTATAACAGAGTAGCAATCACACACTTATTACATCGAATGTCTCAAAAGAGAACTTATTACAATAAATATGGCTTAAGGCCATCTAATAACGATAACAACGGAAGGCTCGGAAGATAAGCGAGTCCATCAACTCCAACGACATCACTGAGTATAAGATCACGACCTAAGGCACCTTACTCGTTGTCTGAAAAGTCTGCAACATGAACGCTGCAGCCCGAAAATGGGTCAACACATGGAATATGCTGCCAATGTAACACATAGAGAGTAATGAACAGAATAATGCTATACTACATGCATATATGGCTGGTGGAAAAGCTCTATGGTTACAGTTTTGCGTAAAGCCAATTTTTCCCTACTGCAAAGGAATAAATTTTTATTTAACTATCATGGTGGTTGTTAAAAATTGAGAAGGGTACTCCAACTCAATCCCAATTTAGCATCATCATTAAACCCAACAAAATTTAATTAAGTAACATGATGAGATTCACATGATAATCCAAGTACTAGATACTCAAAACATCCATAACCAGGGACACGGCTAACCATGATTAGTTTATACACTCTGCAGAGGTTTGCGCACTTTTCCCGCAAGACTCGATCTCCTCCGCTTGATTTCTCGCACTACATGGTGTTTGAGAAACGAATGACCAAGACACAGTCTTTCAGAAGCATTAACTCTCTACTCCGGGTATACCTCATCTACTTCCCAAAACCCACATGTTAATCAGATCCTATTCATGCAATTGTTTAAGGATTGATCTAATGCAAACTGGGTAATAAAGAGGTATGATCAAAGTGTTACTTGCCTTGCTGATGATCCGTGAAACCTAGAGATTCGAAGTAGCACGCGGCGCACTCCGGGTACTCTATCGCAAACAAACAAGCATACAATAAGCACTCATCTAATGCACAGGTAAAACTCAAATAAGAGATCTAACCAGAAAGTTCAACTTAAGAACTCCGGTTTGCAAAAAAGAATCAAATCAAACGAAGCAACGAAACTCAAACAACGAAAGAAACAAGCTTCGTTTACTAATATGGACCTAAGTCAAATTTTAGAATAGCAAAAACTTGTTTGAGTTGGTTAAACAGAAAGAGGGTTTTGAGACGAAACTCTAGGCGCTTGAATCGCCTGATTCCGATAAACGAGCGAAAAGTTATACTACAACGAAAAACAGATCGGAAATCATGATCAGATATAATCACGGAAAATCTGAGAAAAAGAAAAACGGAGGAACAGGCTAACGAACGAATGTTCGCTGTCTGCGAAAAAAAATAATGAAAACCGTTCGTGAAACAAACGTACGGACGAACATCCGCTAAATAAACTAAACCGAAAAAACATATCTAGTTTTTTTTAACAAAACCGAACGAAAAACCGGCGGAAAAACCAAACGGTTTTCTGAGGAAAACCACCGGCGGCGGGGTGGTGGCTACCTCCGGCGAGGGGGAGACGGGGTTCGGCGGGTGGGGCGGCGGCGGTCCGGCGACGAGGCGGCGGGGTCCGGCGGTCGGCGGCGTCGGGCGGGGCGGCGGGGTTCGGCGGCGACGGCGGTCGGCAGCGGCGACGCGGGCGACGGCGGCCTCGGGGCTAGGGTTTCGGCGCGGGGCGGCTGGGCTGACGGGCTCGGGGCGGCACCTTATAAAGGCCCGGCTAGACGGAGTCCTGGCCAAACACGGCCCAAAGTCGGTTCACGTTTTTTTAAAATACTATCGCACAGAAAAACAAATAAAAGAAATACTAAACGGACTCCAAAAATTCCGAAATAAATTTTCCCCGGCTTATGAAATCAAGCCGGACAAGATGAACATTTATTTGGGGCCTAAATGCAATTTTTAAAACACGCATTTTTTTTCTAAATTCAAATAAAATAGCAATAAACTCCAAAATAAAATCTTATTTGATTTTATTATAAAATCCTCAATATTTCTTTATTTTGGGAAAGTCATTTTATTCCCTCTCTCATATTTTTATAATAGAAATAATTGAAGAAAAAATAAATAAAACCAAATGATCCTATTTTCAAAATTTGAGAAAACTCAAATATGAAAATAACAAAATCCCCAACTCTCTCTGTGGGTCCTTGAGTTGCGTAGAATTTCTAGGATCGAGCCAAAATGCAATAAATATGATATGCAATGATGATCTAATGTATAACATTCCAAATTGAAATTTTGGGATGTTACAAACCTACCCCCCTTAAGATGAATCTCGCCCTCGAGATTCGGGTTGGCTAGAAAATAGGTGAGGGTGGTCCTTCAGTAGATCTTCCTCTCGCTCCCAGGTGGCTTCGTCCTCGGTATGGTGGCTCCACTGAACTTTGCAATACTTGATAACCTTGCTCCGGGTGACTCGGCTGGCATACTCGAGAATCTTGACTGGCTTCTCTTCGTAGATCAAATCACTATCCAACTGAATCGCTTCCAGCGGCACTGTATCTCTCAGCGGTATATCCACCATCTCTGTGTGGCACTTCTTCAAATGGGAAACATGGAACACATCGTGAACTCCTGACAATCCTTCGAGCAATTCCAACTTGTAAGCAACTTCTCCCATACGCTCCAAAACTTTGTATGGTCCCACAAAACGTGGAGCTAATTTCCCCTTAACTCCAAAGCGCTTAACTCCTCGAAGTGGAGATACACGAAGATAAACTCTGTCTCCGATTTCGTAAACAGTCTCCTTACGTTTAGAATCCGTGTAGCTCTTCTGCCTGGACTGGGCTACTTTGAGTCTATCGCGAATCAACTTCACCTTCTGTTCAGACTCCTTAATCAAATCCGGTCCAAACAACTAGCAGTCTCCAACTTCGTCCCACAACAACGGTGTCCTGCACCTCCTTCCGTACAAGGCTTCGAAAGGGGCCATCTTCAAACTGGATTAATAACTGTTGTTGTAAGAGAACTCTGCATATGGAAAATTGTCATCCCAACTAGATCCATAATCTAGCACACAAGCTCTCAGCATATCCTCCAAAATCTGATTGACTCTCTCGGTCTATCCATCTGTCTGCGGATGAAAGGTTGTACTGAACTCTAGCCTGGTACCCAAAGTTTTGCGCAACTGATTCCAGAACTTTGAGGTAAACTAGGTTCCTCTATCTGATACAATGCTCCTCGGAACTCCATGCAGACATACGATCCTGGTCATGTAGATCTTTGCCAACTTAGCACTGGTGTAGGTGGTCTTCACTGGGATGAAATGAGCTACCTTCGTCAAACGGTCGACTACAACCCATATCGAGTCATAGCCTGAACGAGTCCTGGGCAATCCCGTGATAAAATCCATGCCTAGCTTATCCCACTTCCATTCGGGTATCGGCAATGGCTATAGCAATCCTGCTGGCTTCTGATGCTCTGCCTTCACTCTCTGACATACATCACATACTTCTACATATTCAGCAATATCCTTCTTCATTCCGGTCCACCAGAAAGTGTCCTTCAAATCCAAATACATCTTGGTATTTCCTGGGTGAATCGAATACGGCGAGTCATGGGCCTCTTGCAGAATCAGCTTCCTGATCTCCGGGTCATTAGGCACATAAACGCGGTCCTCAAACCATAAGGTATCGTGCTCATCCTCACGAAATCCCTTAGCTTTTCCTTTGCTCGTCTTCTCCTTTATCTCGGCAATCTCCTTGTCAGTCTTCTAGGCTTCTCTGATCTTATCCATCAAAGTAGACTGAATCTCCAATGCTGCTACATAGCCTCTCAGAACTATCTCCAAGCATAGTTCGTGAAGATCCTCGGCTAACTCCTTTAGTAACTCTCCGGTCATGAGTGTGTTGACATGGCTCTTGCGGCTCAGCGCATCGGCTACTACGTTAGCCTTTCCGGGGTGATAATGCAATCTCATATCATAAACCTTGATGAGGTGCAACCATATCCTTTGCTTGAGATTCAACTCCTTCTGTATGAAGATGTACTTCAAACTCTTGTGATCCGTGTACACCTCACAATGGTTTCCGATGAGAAAATGTCTCCATGTCTTCAAAGCATGCACTACGGCTGCAAACTCCAAATCATGTGTAGCATAGTTCAATTCATGAGGTTTAAGCCGTCGTGAGGCATACGAAACAACTCTTCCTTCCTGCATAAGCACTGCTACAAGTCCTCGACGAGAAGCGTCGCAATATACTTCATAATCCTTGCACTGATCAGGCAGAATCAACACTGGTGATGTAACCAAACGTTTCTTCAACTCCTGGAAACTGGCCTCACATTCCTCAATCCATTTGAACTTGGTGTCCTTCTTCAACAACTCTGTCATGGGCTTTGCAATCTTCGAGAAATTCTCAATGAACCTCCGGTAGTATCCTGCGAGTCCAAGAAAACTCCGGATCTCTCCAACTGTTGTTGGGGATTCCCAATTTGTCACGGTGACAACTTTGGTGGGGTCTACTGCAATCCCTTCTCCGGATATAACATGTCCGAGAAATCCAACTTCCTTTAACCAAAACTCACATTTGCTGAACTTGGCATATAACTGATGTTCTCTGAGCTTCTCAAGTACCAAACGCAAATGCTCCTTATGCTCCTCTTCATTCTTCAAGTAGATGAAAATATCATCAATGAACACCACGACGAAATTTTCCAGAAACTCCATAAACACCTTGTTCATCATGTTCATGAAATAGGCAGGTGTGTTAGTCAGACCAAATGACATAATGGTATACTCGTACAACCCGTACCTGGTGGTAAAAGCCGTCTTGGGTATATCCTGCTCTCGAATCTTCAACTGGTGGTATCCCGATCGCAGATCGATCTTGGAAAATACCTTAGCTCCTTGCAATCGGTCAAACAAGTCATTGATCATCAGCAGTGGGTACTTGTTTTTGATTGTCACCTCATTCAATCCTTGATAATCAACAACCATGCTCAATGATCCATCCTTCTTATCCACTAGAAGCACTGGCGATCCCCAAGGTGAAGAACTTGGGCGAATATAGCCTTTATCCAGTAACTCCTTAATCTGATTCTTAATTTCCTCCAAATCTTTTGCAGGCATCCTGTATGGTCTCTTAGATATTGGCCCTGAGCCTGGCAAAAGCTCAATCAAAAACTCAATGTCTCTATCCGGTGGCATGCCTGGTAACTCCTCTAGAAATACGTCAGGAAAATCCTTCACCATTGGTACTTCTTCCTATACATCTCCTGATAAGGAATTTACTTGAGTCCTCTTTGGCATATGCCGGGATACATACTTGATCCTTCTTCCTTCTAGCGTGGTAAGCGAAATTGACTTACTGGCGCATTCAATGTTCCCTCCATACTTCGATAACCAATCCATGCCTAATATCACATCCAGTCCTTGCGACTCCAGTACTATTATGTCTGAGGGAAACACGTAGTTACCAATCCTTAATGGTAACCGATCACACCATAGACTAGCCATATACTCTGCTCCTGGCGAGGTTACTAACATGGGTGACCTAAGGGCTTGGGTTGGCAGGTTATACTTATCCACAAATACCCTTGATATGTATGAATGCGATGCACCAGTATCAAAAAGAACGATTGCAGTAAATGACTTAACCAAAAACTTACCTATTACTGCATCTGGCTGGGCTTCAACCTCCCCCATGCTAACGTGGTTCACCTGTCCTTTGTTGAAAGGATTGGGCTTCTTCCTAGAACTTCCATTACCATTTCCATTTTTTGTTTCAGGACATTCGGTGGCATAATGTCCAGTCTTCTGGCATTTGTAACAGGTGATGTGGCTCAGATCCCTCTTGGCTAGTGTTGATGGGTTGGTGCGGTTCTGTCCGCTGCTTCCTCCATTCTCGTTACCATTCTTGGGGCCACTATGGTTGTGCGAACTACCTCCTCCATCCGTATGCTGAAAATGTCCTCCCGAGTTCGGGGTAAAACGAGGCTTCTGCTGAGCTCCAGAATTGTACTTCCCTTGTCCATACTTCCTCTTGCGTCTGTCAATCTGCTGTTGCTTCCCTTCAATCATAAGAGCTCTATCTACCAACTCCTGGTAGTTGTTGAAGGTTGCTACCATCAACTGCATGCTCAACTCATCATTCAGTCCTTCCAGAAACTTCTCTTGCTTAGATGCATCCGTAGCAACGTCATCTGGGGCATAACGTGCTAGCTTACTAAAGTCATACACATACTAGCCAACAGTACGTCCTCCCTGGCGTAGGTTGCGAAACTCACGCTTCTTCATGGCCATTGCTCCTGCTGAAACATGGGCAGTACGGAAAGCCTGCTGAAACTGATCCCATGTGACGGTGTCGATAGGATAAGTGGTTGTGAAATTCTCCCACCATGATGCTGCGGGTCCATCAAGCTGATGTGCGGCAAAACACACCTTCTCCGCATCTGGGCATCCTGCAGTGGTCAACTCCCTTCCCATTTTGCGGAGACAATCATCTGTAACTATCAGCTCGGTGCTACTGGAGAACACCGGCGGATTCAGCCTCAAGAAACGGGCTAAGTGATCAACAGGTGGTGGTGGTGGTGGGTTGTTGTTGTTGTTATTGTTGTTGTTCCCCTGATTCTAATTCTGAACTAGCATCTGCATCAATGCATTCTGCTGCTGGATCAACTGGGTGAGCTCCAGTGGGAAAGCAAATCCATTGTCACGTCTCGGAGGCATCTGAGGGTTTAGAAAAGATGAGAATATAGAATAGAATGGGGTCTAGAGAGAAAAACACTACCCATATGCACATGAGACAAAAACAAACAATATCACTTCAATCAATTCAAACAAGGCATACAATGGTCTAACTATCGTTACAAAAGTGCTCGTGCTATACTATATACATGGGGGAATACTACTACTGTCATGGTGGTCGACTAGAAAAACTGCTCGGTCGAAGACTCCATGATATCTTCTCCAGCTTCATCAACATAGTCATCATTGCTATCGTCTGGGTCCGAGCCGGTGTCGTCGATGATGATGTAGTTCTTCGGGCAAGTGCAATCATCGTCTTCTCCTCCAGTCGCAGGAAATCCCATGAATACTTTTAGCTTCTTCTTCAGATCATCATTCTTCTCCACGAGTGTCGTCATTTCCTCCTCATATCCATCGCGCATAGACTTGAGTTCTTCCTCCAGCTCCATGATCTTGGTCAATGCCTTCTTCAGATCTATCATGCCTGCGCACATCTGGTTCTCCTGGCGATGTATGTGCTGGTTTAACTCCTGGATGAAAGCTGCAATTGATCTATCCTTCCTGGTGCTGATCATCTCCCATTGCTCATCTCGGCGCCCACAAATCTGATAGATAGTATCCTTGAGATCCTTGTGGTAAACTTCTCCAATGCGTCCCATGGTGATGTGAGCTGCCATGTTCTTTCCTAGACTCCAGGTTGGTGCATCAAAGGAAAACTCTATGGGCTCAGTGACTGGCATGAACGTTCTTCCTGGAACTTGAACTTGAATCATCCAGCACTCCTCTTCGGGTAAAGTGGCGATGTAGGTCCCGGCGAAGCTTGGTACTCCGATGTTCAGGTATCTAGTGACTTCTTTCAAGTGGCGTCCAAAGGGTGTATCTTCATCCGGTTGCGTGAACTTGTTCCTTGCATCCGCCATCCTAAAAGAGTAGAAAAGATGAGGAGTCAGAAATGAGAAGAGAGAGTAGTGATCTAGGGCTTCATCTTAGTGGTTGTGTCCTACGGTTAGCATGTGCTCTGATACCATCTTGTAGCGACCAGACCTCCAACAGTCTAATCTCTGTGCATCAGTGTCATCCCTGGATCGGTAATGCTGATACGCATAGTACTTGAAGGATTTATAATAGAGTAGCAATCACACACTTATTACATTGAATGTCTCAAAAGAGAACTTATTATAATAAATATGGCTTAAGGCCATCTAATAAAGATAACAACGGAAGGCTTGGAAGATAAGCGAGCCCATCAACTCCAACGGCATCACTGAGTATAAGATCACGACCTAAGGCACCTTACTCATCATCTGAAAAGTCTGCAACATGAACGTTGCAGCCCAAAAACGGGTCAACACATGGAATATGCTGGCAATGTAACACATAGAGAGTAATGAACAGAATAATGCTATACTACATGCATATATGGCTGGTGGAAAAGCTCTATGGTTACAGTTTTGCGTAAAGCCAATTTTTCCCTACTGCAAAGGAATAAATTTTTATTTAACTATCATGGTGGTTGTTAAACATTGAGAAGGGTACTCCAACTCAATCCCAATTTAGCATCATCATTAAACCCAACAAAATTTAATTAAGTAACATGATGAGATTCACATGATAATCCAAGTACTAGATACTCAAAACGTCCATAACCAGGGACACGGCTAACCATGATTAGTTTATACACTCTATAGAGGTTTGCGCACTTTTCTTCGCAAGACTCGATCTCCTCCGCTTGATTTCTCGCACTACATGGTGTTTGAGAAACGGATGACCAAGACACAGTCTTTCAGAAGCATTAACTCTCTACTCCGGGTAGACAGTACCAACCTGCATCCCCTACATCTGCTAGTCTACCTCTTCAAGAGCTCACGCAACTTAATCAACTATGCTAGAGCCCATAGTAGCTTGCAGCTACACATGGAAGTTTCTAGCAAGAATAATCTCATGATCCCTTTGAGCCTCGGTGGCGGTCCATAGGAGAATCACACGGTACCCCGGGATTTCCAAAAATACAGACAACACTGGGTTCCCCAGGTGCCTCAATCCTCCCAGATGTGAATTTAAGTTGCCACCTTAAGTAAACCATTAATTAAACAATCTCACATCTGTCATGGAAACACTCACCCAATCCACGTCTACTAGCATAGCATGGCAATATAAGCAAACGTAGAAGTAACTCCCAAAGGTTTGATAATAACAGGTAATAGGTTCTACCTCATCTACTTCCCAAAACCCACATGTTAATTAGATCCTATTCATGCAATTGTTTGAGGATTGATCTAATGCAATAAAACTGGGTAATAAAGAGGTATGATCAAAATGTTACTTGCCTTGCTGATGATCCGTGAAACCTAGAGATTCGAAGTAGCAAGCGGCGCACTCTGGGCACTCTATCGCAAACAAACAAGCATACAATAAGCACTCATCTAATGCACAGGTAAAACTCAAATAAGAGATCTAACTAGGAAGTTCAACTTAAGAACTCCGGTTTGCAAAAAAGAATCAAAACAAACAAAGCAACGAAACTCAAACGGCGAAAGAACCAAGCTTCATTTACTAATCTAGACCTAAGTCAAATTTTACAGTAGCAAAACTTGTTTGAGTTGGTTAAACGGAAAGAGGGTTTTGAGACGAAACTCTAGGCGCTTGTATCGCCTGATTCCGATAAACGAGCGAAAAGTTATACTACAACGAAAAACAGATCAGAAATCAGGATCAGAAATAATCGCGGAAAATCCGAGAAAAAGAAAAGCGGACGAACAGGGTAACGAACGAACGTTCGCTGTCTGCAAAAAAAAAACCCAGAAACCATTCGTTAAAACGAACGTACGGACGAACGTCCGCTAAATAAACTAAACCGAAAAAACAGATCTAGGTTTTTAAACAAAACCGAACGAAAAACCGGCGGAAAAACCGAACGGTTTTCTAAGGAAAACCGCCGGCAGTGGGTGGGGCGGCGGCGGTCCAACGATGAGGCGGCGGGGTCTGGCTATCGGCGGTGTCGGGCGGGGTGGCGGGGTTCGGCGGCGACGGCGGTCGGCAGCGACGACGGGGGCGACGGCTGGTCGCAGCAGCGGCGACGGCGGCGGCGGGCTCGGGGCTAGGGTTTCGACGCGGGGCGGCTGGGCTGACGGGCTCAGGGCGGCGCCTTATAAAGGCCCGGCCAGACAGAGTCCTGGCCGAACACGGCCCAAAGTCGGTTCGCGTTTTTTTAAATACTGTCGCGCAGAAAAACAAATAAAAGAAATACTAAACGGGCTCCAAAAATCCCGAAATAAAATTTCCCCGGCTTCTAAAATCAAGCCGAACAAGATGAACATTTATTTGGGGCCTAAATGCAACTTTTAGAAATGCGCATTTTTTCTAAATTCAAATAAAATAGCAATAAACTCCAAAATAAAATCTTATTTGATTTTATTATCAAATCCTCAATATTTATTTATTTTGGGAAAGTCATTTTATTCCCTCTCTCATATTTTTATAATAGAAATAATTGAAGAATAAATAAATAAAATCAAATGATCCTATTTTCAAAATTTGAGAAAACTCAAATATGAAAATAACGAAATCCCCAACTCTCTCCGTGGGTCCTTGAGTTGCGTAGAATTTCTAGGATCAAGCCAAAATGCAATAGATATGATATGCAATGATGATCTAATGTATAACATTCCAAATTGAAAATTTGAGATGTTACAATTCATGCATTAAAAAAGCTTATTATACTCCAAGAAATCTCTTGAGAGTTGATAAATTATGCTGATTACGCCTGTAATGGACCAGCTCATACAATTAACTAATAAATCCTTGATCCAATCTAATTTAATTAGCTCTTGATTCTGCAGAAAAAATTACCTAATAGACGCTTGCACTGTGATATGAACGCAACAGAGAAGAGGCGCCCCATGCACGCCAAGAGATTGCAGACGGACCCCGCTGCCTCTAGTCCTTGTGCCATCACCGCAGACGCATCCCAAAAGAGCCCCTCCTTCAACGGATACTCCACTACAGATGTAAACTTTCGCATATATCAACAAAGAGTACCATGGCATCCAGCCATGAATGATACATAAACATAATTTAAGCAAGCATACATATACAAGAATGTAAAATCATGAAAAGGTGAGGTATGGCTGTCCACGTGAAGTATAGTACTTACCTGACCATCAGACATTGAAGATTGAGTGAAAGAATTCTCTGATCTAAATTTCAGAATGAGTGTCGAAGATTTACCCCAAATTGTCCATAACCTGGATGAGAACCGTATGTACAAAATTGGGATTGAGAAGATAATAACACAATGTAATGGTTGGGTGAAAGAGGGATCATAACTGGGAAGGAGAAAATGCATTTACCAAGCGTAGGGGAGAGCTACAGGAGACGAAGTGGCGCATATACTACAGCAGATACGGACAGAAAAAAGCAATGCACAACTCCATTTAATTGTCACCTGCGAGTGCGCCCCTCAGCCGCGATGAATGCTACCGGAAACTGACAATTGATTGCTACTTGACTACTTCGATCCCAACGGATCAGTTTATCGCTTCTTCTTCACCGAAAGTCCACTGCCGCTTCACCGCTACCTGCATCGGCATCCTATCAAGATGACTCGAATAAGGTCGACCATATACTCCAATACAATGGGAAGAATACAAACGAATAAGTAGATTGGGGTGACCTTCAGTACCGCGTTGCCGCCGCCCGCATCGTCTCCGAGGAGCTCCATGACCTGGACGCCATGACGGTGTCAGCTGCGATATCTTTGTTGAGGGTGAGAAAGATATGGCTGATCGCTAGAGGGGCTACCAGCAACTGCGATGGTGGTGAAGGAGACACGTTTCCGTCTCGCCACATGCCGTCCCCTTCTTCTCGCCCTCATCCTCGGGTACTCCATGTGAAGCACTGGTTCTATTGGTCTGGTCTCTGGTAGAATAAGAAGAAGGAAAGCCGATTGAAACTGATCCCCCCGGAGCATCGATTGGCATTAATGGCCGATTAACTTCACGATCAATCATCCTTAGCGATTGAACTTCAGGACTGTTCGCCTCTAGTCCCATCCCGCGACGGCGCTCCAAGGTCTTACACCCGAGGCTGCGAGCGAAAGAGACTGGTCGAGAGCTGTTTTAGGGTTCTCCACTTTTGGGTTCGACCGGTTCCTAGTATAGGCCTAGTAGGCTGAAATGAATCTCAGATGCCCAAAAAAACCACTGGAGCAGCGGCCCGATAAGGTTAGCGCTCGTCAGGAAACTTGTGTGTGCGAGTTGGGTGCAATTAAGAGCTAATCAGATCACCAACAATGTTTCAAAGGGATGATCGAACGGCTAGGAATGCTGATGACCTGAGAGGGTAGGAAAGGTGCTTAGTTTTAATGTATCTAAATGATATGGACAATATCATCTTGCGCCTTTGATCTCCATCTTTGATGCGCGGCATGATCACCTTCGTCACCGGCATGACACCATGATCTGCATCATCATGATCTCCATCATCGTGTCTTCATGAAGTTGTCTCGCCAACTATTACTTCTACTACTATGGTAATGGTTAGCAATAAAGTAAAGTAATTACATGGCATTCTCATTGACACGCAGGTCATATAATAAATTAAGACAACTCCTATGGCTCCTGCCGGTTGTCATACTCATCGACATGCAAGTCGTGATTCCTATTACAAGAACATGATCAATCTCATACATCACATCCTTTTGGCCATATCCCATCACATAGCATACCCTGCAAAAACAAGTTAGACGTCCTCTAATTGTTGTTGCATGTTTTATGTGGCTGCTATGGGTTTCTAGCAAGAATGTTTCTTACCTACGCAAAAGCCACAATGGTGATATGCCAATTGCTATTTACCCTTCATAAGGACCCTTTTCATCGAATCCGATCCAACTAAAGTGGGAGAGACAGACACCTGCTAGCCACCTTATGCAAGAAGTGCATGTCAGTCACTGGAACCTGTCTCACGTAAGAGTACGTGTAAGGTCGGTCCAGGCCGCTTCATCCCACAATAACGCCGAACCAAGATAGGACTAGTAACGGTAAGCAAATTGAACAAACCATCACCCACAACTGCTTGTGTTCTATTCGTGCATAGAATCTACGCATAGACCTAGATCATGATGCCACTGTTGGGGAATGTAGCAATAATTCAATATAGGAGATGCTAGCAACAAGAGAGAGGGAGTGCATCTTCATACCTCTTGGAGATCGCAAAAATGGAAGCGTGATACGTCCATTTTGCATCATGCTTTTATATCGATATTTATTGCATTATGGGCTGTTATTACACGTTATGTCACAATACTTATGCCTATTCTCTCTTATTTTACAAGGTTTACATGAAGAGGGAGAATGCCAACAGCTGGGATTCTAGGCTGGAAAAGGAGCAAATATTAGAGACCTATTCT
The DNA here is from genome assembly GCF_018294505.1 of Triticum aestivum. Classification (NCBI taxonomy): domain Eukaryota; kingdom Viridiplantae; phylum Streptophyta; class Magnoliopsida; order Poales; family Poaceae; genus Triticum; species Triticum aestivum. The sequence goes on from NC_057795.1 coordinate 442,590,741, forward strand.
GCATAGCTCCAAAAGTCCTGAAACTCCACGAAAGTCATTTTTTGGATTTAATAAAGAATACTGAGCAGAAGAAATACCAGAGGGGGCCCACCCACTGTCCACGAGGGTGGGGGGCGCGCCCTACCCCCTGGGCGCGCCCCCTGCCTCGTGGCCCCGCTGGCAGCCTTCCAGTGACCATCTTCTGCTATATGAAGTCTTTTACCCTAGAAAAAAAATCATAAGCAAGCTTTCAGGATGAAACACCGCCGCCACGAGGCGGAACCTTGGCGGAACCAATCTAGGGCTCCGCCGGAGCAGTTCTGCTGGGGAAACTTCCCTCCGGGAGGGGGAAATCATCACCATCGTCATCACCATCGATCCTCTCATCAGTGGGGGTCCATCTCCATCAACATCTTCACCAGCACCATCTCCTCTCAAACCCTAGTTCATCTGCTGTATCCAATCTTTGTCCCAAAACCTTAGATTGGTACCTGTAGGTTGCTAGTAGTGTTGATTACTCCTTGTAGTTGATGCTAGTTGGTTTATTCGATGGAAGATCATATGTTCAGATCCTTAATGCATATTACTACCCCTCTGATTATGAACATGAATATGCTTTGTGAGTAGTTACGTTTGTTCCTGAGGACATGGGTGAAGTCTTGCTATAAGTAGTCATGTCAATTTGGTATTCGTTCGATATTTTGATAAGATGTATGTTGTCTTTCCTCTAGTGGTGTCATCTGAATGTCGACTACATGACTCTTCACCATTATTTGGGCCTAGGGGAAGGCATTGGGAAGTAATAAGTAGATGATGGGTTGCTAGAGTGACAGAAGCTTAAACCCTAGTTTATGCGTTGCTTCCTAAGCGGCTGATTTGGATCCATATGTTTCATGTTACGGTTAGGTTTACCTTAATTCTTATTTCGTATTTGTGGATGCTTGCGAGAGTAGTTAATCATAAGTGGGATGCTTGTCCAAGGAAGGGCAGCACCCAAGCACCGGTCCACCCACATATCAGATTATCAAAGTAACGAACTCGAATCATATGAGCGTGATGAAAACTAGCTTGACGATAATTCCCATGTGTCCTCGGGAGCGTTTTCCTTCATATAAGAATTTGTTCAGGCTTGTCCTTTGCTACAAAAAGGATTGGGCCACCTTTATGCACCTTATTTACTTTTGTTACTTGTTACCCGTTACGAATTACCTTATCACAAAACTATCTGTTACCGATAATTTCAGTGCTTGCAGAGAATACCTTACTGAAAACCGCTTGTCATTTCCTTCTGCTCCTTGTTGGGTTCGACACTCTTACTTATCAAAAGGACTACGATAGATCCCCTACACTTGTGGGTCATCAAGCCTCCTAACTACTCCTGGTCGTCGGCGTCCGTCATGTAGTAGTAGGCACCCTCATTGTAGTAGCAGTCATCGTCGAAGGTGACGTCTGGATACTGGGCTCCACCATCTTGTTGCAGCATCCGAGAAGAATGGAAAGAGGTGGGAAAAGGGGAGCAAAGCAACCGTGAGTACTCATCCAAAGTGCTCGCAAGCGAGGATCTACACTACATATGCATCGGTATCAATGAAATGGGTAGTATTTGTGGACTGAACTGCAGAATTCCAGAAGAGAAGGGGAAAGCCTAGCCTATCGAAGAATAGCATCTTCAAGCAGCTCCAAGTATCTTGCAGCAATCAGAAGAGTGTAGAATAGCAGTTTATATTTAACAAACATGTTGTAGAAATAGCGCCCAGAGATCCTTCCCGACTCCCTATGGGAAAGCAATCTCGGAGCCACATATCCACTACATGCCTCAGTCATGTGAATTTGGTATTCGTTCGATATTTTGATGAGATGTATGTTGTCTCTCCTCTAGTTGTGTTATGTGAACATTGACTACATGACACTTCACCATTGTTTAGGCTTAGAGGAAGGCATTGGGAATTAATAAGTATATAATGGGTTGCTAGAGTGATAGAAGCTTAAACCCTAGTTTATGCGTTGCTTTGTAAGGGGCTGATTTGGATCCACATGTTTCATGCTATGGTTAGGTTTACCTTCATACTTCTTTTCTAGTTGCAGATGCTTGCAATAGTGGTTAATCATAAGTGGGATGCTTGTCCAAGAAAGGGCAGTACCCAAGCACCGGTCCACCCACATATCAAATTATCAAAGTAACAAACACGAATCATATGAGCGTGATGAAAACTAGCTTGGCGATAATTCCCATGTGTCCTCGGGACCGCTTTTCTCTATATAAGAACTTGTCTAGGCTTGTCCTTTGCTACAAAAAGGATTGGGCTACCTTGCTGCACCTTATTTACTTTCATTGCTTGTTACCCGTTACAAATTACCTTATCACAAAACTATCTGTTACCGATAATTTCAGTGCTTGCAGAGAATACCTTACTAAAAACCGCTTGTCATTTCCTTCTGCTCCTCGTTGGGTTCGACACTCTTACTTATCGAAAGGACTACGATAGATCCCCTACACTTGTGGGTCATCAAGAATCTTTTCTGGCGCCGATGCCGGGGAGTGAAGCGCCTTTGGTAAGTGGAACTTGGTAAGGAAAAATTTATATAGTGTGCTGAAATTTACTGTCACTTGTTACTATGGAACATAATCCTTTGAGGGGCTTGTTCGGGGTATCTTCACCCCGACCAGTAGAGCAAAGAGTTGCTCCTCAACCTACTTAAAATGTTTACTTTGAAATTCTTTCGGGTATGATAGAGAAACTGCTAGCTAATCCCTTTACAAGAGATGGAGCATTGCATCCCAATTTACACCTAATCTATGTGGATGAAGTTTGTGGATTATTTAAACATGCAGGTATGCCCGATGATGTTATCAAGAAGAAGGTCATCCCTTTACCTTTTAAGGGAGAGGCATTGACATGGGATAGGCTATGTGATGATATGGGATCATGGAACTACAAACGATTGAAATTGGAATTTCATCAGAAGTTTTATCCTATGCATCTTGTTCATCGTGATCGTAATTATATATATAATTTTTGGCCTCGCGAAGGAGAAATCATCGCTCAAGCTTGGGGGAGGATTAAGTCAATGTTATATTCATGCCCCAATCATGAGCTCTCAAGAGAAATGATTATTCAAAAAATTTATGCTCGGCTTTCTCTGAACAATCGCTCCATGCTCGATACTTCTTGTACTAGTTCTTTTATGATGAAGACTATTGAATTCAGATCTGATTTATTGGAAAGAATTAAATGCAACTCTGAAGATTGGGATCTCGCCGAAGGTAAGGAGTCAGGTATGACACTGATAACCCACAAGTGTAGGGGATCGCAACAGCTTTCGAGGGTGAAGTACAACCCAAATTTCTTGATTCGACACAAGGGGAGCCAAAGAATATTCTTGAGTATTAACATTTGAGTTGTCAATTCAACCACACCTGGATAACTTAGTATCTGCAGCAAAGTGTTTAGTAGCAAAGTAGTATGATAGTAGTGGTAACAGTAGCAAAAGTAAAGATAAATGTTTTTGGGGTTTTGTAGTAGTTGTAAAAGTAGCAACGAAAAAGTAAATAAGCGGAGAACAATATATGAAAAGCTCATAGGCAATGGATCAGTGATGGATAATTATGCCGGATGCGATTCCTCATGTAATAGTTATAACATAGGGTGACACAGAACTAGCTTCAATTCATCAATGTAATGTAGGCATGTATTCCGTAAATAGTCATACATGCTTATGGAAAAGAACTTCATGACATCTTTTGTCCTACCCTCCCGTGGCAGCGGGGTCCTAGTGGAAACTAAGGGATATTAAGGCCTCCTTTTAATAGAGAACCGGACCAAAGCATTAACGCATAGTGAATACATGAACTCCTCAAACTACGGTCATCACCGAGAAGTATCCCGATTATTGTCACTTCGGGGTTGTCAGATCATAACACATAATAGGTGACTATAGACTTGCAAGATAGGATCAAGAACACACATATATTCATGAAAACATAATAGGTTCAGATCTGAAATCATGGCACTCGGGCCCTAGTGACAAGCATTAAGCATAGCAAAGTCATAGCAACATCAATCTCAGAACATAGTGGATACTAGGGATCAAACCCTAACAAAACTAACTTGATTACATGGTAAATCTCATCCAACCCATCACCGTCCAGCAAGCCTACCATGGAATTACTCACGCACGATGGTGAGCATCATGAAATTGGTGGAGGATGCTTGATGATGACGACGGCGACGAATCCCCCTCTCCGGAGCCCCGAACGGACTCCAGATCAGCCCTCCCGAGAGAGATTAGGGCTTGGCGACGGCTCCTTGTTGTAAAACGCGATGAAACTTTCTCTCTGATTTTTTCTCCGCGAGACGGAATATATGGAGTTGGAGTTGAGGTCGGTGGAGCTCCAGGGGGCCCACGAGATAGGGGGGCACGCCCCCTGTCTCGTGGACAGGCCCTGGGCCCCCTGACGTATTTCTTTCGCCCAGAAATTCTTATTAATTCCAAAAAGTGCCTCCGTGGATTTTCAGGACATTCCGAGAACTTTTCTTTTCTACACATAAAACAACATCATGGCAGTACTACTGAAAACAGCGTCAGTCCGGGTTAGTTTTATTCAAATCATGCAAGTTAGAGTCCAAAACAAGGTCAAAAGTGTTTGGAAAAGTAGATACGTTGGAGACGTATCAACTCCCCCAAGCTTAAACCTTTGCTTGTCCTCAAGCAATTCAGTTGATAAACTGAAAGTGATAAAGAAAAACTTTTACAAACTCTGTTTGCTCTTGTGGTTGTAAACATGAAAAGCCAGCATTCAAGTTTCAGCAAATATTATGAACTAACCATACTCACAATAACACTTAGGTCTCACAATTACTCATATCAATAGCATAATCAGCTAGCGAGCCATAATAATAAAACTCGGATGACACCACTTTCTCAAAATAATTATAACATAATATAACAAAATGCTATCTCGCTAGCCCTTTCTGAGACCGCAAAACATAAATGCAGAGCACCTTTAAAGATCAAGGACTGACTAAACATTGTAATTCATGGTAAAAGACATCCAGTCAAGTCATACCCAATATAAACCAATAGTAAGGAATGCAAATGACAGTGTGCTCTCCAGCGGGTGCTTTTTAATAAGAAGGGTGATGCCTCAACATAAAAGTAAATAGATAGGCCCTTCGCAGAGGGAAGCAGGGATTTGTAGAGGTGCTAGAGCTCGATTTTAAAATAGAGATTGAATAACATTTTGAGCGGCATACTTTCGCTGTCAACGCAACATCTATGAGATGGCTGTATCTTCCATACTAAATGCATTATAGGCAGTTCCCAAACCAAATGGTAAAGGTTTATACTCCCCCAACCACCAACAAGCATCAATCCATGGCTTGCTCGAAACAACGAGTGCCTCCAACTAACAACAGCCCTGGGGGAGTTTTGTTCAATTATTTTGATTTGCTTTGATCTTTTTGGATCATGGGACTGGGCACCCCGGTTACCGGGCCTTTCTCGTGAATGAGGAGCGGAGTCCACTCCTCGTGAGAATAACCCACCTAGCATGGAAGATATAGGCAGCCCTAGTTGTAACATGAGCTGCTCGAGCATACAAAACAGAATTTCATTTGAAGGTTTGGAGTTTGGCACATACAAATTTACTTGGAACGGCAGGTAGATACCGCACATAGGAAGGTATAGTGGACTCATATGGAACAACTTTGGGGTTTTAAGGAGTTTGGATGCACAAGCAGTATTCCCGCTTAGTACAAGTGAAGGCTAGCAAAAGACTAGGAAGCGACCAACTGGGAGAGCGACAACAGTCATAAACATGCATTAAAATTAATTCACACTGAATACAAGCATGAGTAGGATATAATTCACCATGTACATAAATATCATGAAGGCTATGTTGATTTGTTTCAACTACATGCGTGAACATGTGCCAAGTCGAGTCATTCAATTCATTTAAAGGAGGATACCATCCCATCATACCACATCATAATCATTCTAATAGCATGTTGGCATGCAAGGTAAACCATTATAAGTCATAGCTAATCAAGCATGGCACAAGCAACTATAATCTCTAAATGTCATTGCAAATATGTTTACTTCATAATAGCTGACTCAGAAACGATGAACTCATCATATTTACAAAAACAAGAGAGGTCGAGTTCATACCAGCTTTTCTCATCCCAATAAGTCCATCATATATCGTCATTATTGCCTTTCACTTGCACGACTGAACGATGTGTATAATAATAAGAGTGCACATGCATTGGACTAAGCTAGAATCTGCAAGCATTCAACTCAAAAGAGAAGACAAGATAATATGGGCTCTAAGTTAAATAAAAAATCATGCATATAAGAGCCACTAAGCATTTTCAATACGGTCTTCTCGACACCAAAAGGAAAGAAAAGAAAATAAAACTATTTACACGGGAAAGCTCCCAACAAGAAAGAAGAAGAGCTAGAAATGTTTTTGGGTTTTTCATTTTAATTCCTACTACAAGCATGGAAATAAACTAACTATATTTTTTTTGGGTTTTCTGAAGGTTTAGGTTTATCAAACACACAAGAAGAAAACTAGAAAAAGGAATTTAAACTAGCATGGATAATACAATGAAAGAGTATGAGCACCGACGACTAGTGTGTGAACATGAATGTAAAGTTGGTGATAAATACGTACTCCCCCAAGCTTAGGCTTTTGGCCTAAGTTGGTCTAGTACCAAGGATCACCTGGCTGATATCCATAAGTGAAACCGGGGTTGTACTGAGCTGCAGAGGCAACCGCCTCTTGAGCTGCAGCGTGTTGGCGAGCTGCCTCCACTCCCCTTTCGTATTCAGCCGCTTCCTCCTTGGTGACAACATATCTTCCTTTTGCCTGATAATCAAAAAGGTAGGGAGCAGGAAGAGTAACAAGGACGACATTGCATCTGTCGTAGATTAGTCGATAATGGAGGAATTGTTCATTCCTCTCAAGAAAATGATGACTAAACATAGCTTCTTTATCCAAATAAACAGGAGGTAAAATCATATCCCCCTCTCGTGGGGCTATATTAAGATAATTAGCCACACGGGTTGCATAAATCCCTCCAAAGAAATCTCCCTTTCTACTATTGTTCTGCAACCTACGTGCAACTATTGCCCCCAAGTTATAACCTTTATAACCTAACACAACACTCTTGAGGACACACAGATCAGGGACACACATGTGACATGCTTCATCCTTACCATTAATACATCTACCAATGAAGAGAGCAAAATAATGTATAGCAGGAAAATGAATGCTCCCTATGGTAGCTTGTGCTATGTCCCTAGATTCTCCCATAGTAATACTAGCGAGAAAATATCTAAATTCAGATTTGTGAGGATCATTAATATTACCCCACTGCGGGAGTTTGCAAGCAGTTGTAAAATCCTCTAAATCCATGGTATAAGATGTATCATAAATATCAAATATTACACTAGGGGAATTACGCACACAGTTATATTTAAACCTCCACACAAAGGAATCAGTCAATTGATAGTACTGAGGACACTTATCTTGTAAGAAGTCCTACAACTCAGCATTACGCACATACGCGTCAAATTCCTCCTTAAAGCCTGCTTCAACCATAAAATCATCGGATGGCCACTCACAAGCTCGTACATTCGCGTCCCTCAGTAATGCAACATCTTGCTCACGTATAGCAATCATGTGTCCTTTCTTCACCGAGGAACCACCTTGGTACATTCTTCTAAGCATATTTCTTTTTCTGAAATAAATCTGAAATTTTTAGTAACTTCAAAATAAAAGTGTATAAAACTAAACAAAATTGATAGCAACTACCTACAAGTGCCTAGAGCCTATATCATGCATTGGAATTGCTTGGGACCTCAAAAATTTAACATGCAAGCTCAAGAACATGGTCACCTAAGCAGCAAGAATTTGCAATGAATAAAGCACTAGAACAAAAACTAATTGGACCAATGGAGGAGTCACATACCAAGCAACAATCTCCCAAAGTAGTTTTGTGAATGGAGCTTTGAGCAAGGAGATCAAAAATCGCAGCAAAACGAGCTAGAACTCGTGCTTGAGCTGGATGGGGATTTTTTTGGGTAGAAGATGAAGTGTGTGGGTGCTGGCATAAGTGGAGGGGGGCCACCAGGAGCCCACGAGACAGGGGGGCGCGCCCTCCACTCTCGTGGCCTGGTGCTTGCCCCTCCTGTAGTGTTTTCAGTGCCTAAAATCCTCAAATATTCCAGAAAAAATCATACTAAATTTGCAGGGCATTTGGAGCACTTTTATTTTTGGGATATTTTTTATTGCACGGATAATTCAGAAAACAGACAGATAATTCTAATTTTGCTTTATTTATTCTAAATAACAGAAAGTGAAAAGAGGGAACAAAAGGTTGTGCCTTCTAGTTTCATCCATCTCGTGATCATCAAAATGAATCCACTAACAAGGTTGATCAAGTCTTGTTAACAAACTCATTCCGAATAACACGGAACCGGAGAAATTTCGAATAACACTAAGTTACCTCAACGGGGATATGAAAATCCCCAATAATAAGAATATCATACTTTTTCTTGACAGAAGGGAGAGGAAATTCAAAACCTCCAAAAATGATAGTTGGAACTTTTTCAATAGAATTGATACTATGAAGTTGAGGTTGTTTCCTTGGAAAGTGTACCGTATGCTCATTACCATTAACATGAAAAGTGACATTGCCTTTGTTTCAATAAATAACAGCCCCTGCAGTATTAAGAAAAGGTCTACCAAGGATAATAGACGTACTATCGTCCTCGGGAATATCAAGAATAACAAAGTCCGTTAAGATAGTGACATTTGCAACCACAACAGGCACATCCTCACAAATACCGACAGGTATAGCAGTTGATTTATCAGCCATTTGCAAAGATATTTCAGTAGGTGTCAACTTATTCAGTTCAAGTCTACGATATAAAGAGAGAGGCATAACACTAACACCGGCTCCAAGATCACATAAAGCAGTTCTAACATAATTTCTTTTAATGGAGCATGGTATAGTTGGTACCCCCGGATCTCCAAGTTTCTTTGGTATTCCCCCTTAAAAGTGTAATTAGCAAGCATGGTGGAAATTTCAGCTTTCGGTATCTTTCTTTTGTTTGTAATAATATCCTTCATATACTTAGCATAATGATTTACTTTCAGCATATCAGTTAAGCGCATACGTAAGAAAATAGGTCTAATCATTTCAGCAAAGTGCTCAAAATCCTCATCATCCTTTGACTTGGATGGTTTAGGAGGAAAGGGCATGGGTTTCTGAACCCATGGTTCTCTTTCTCTACCGTGCTTCCTAGCAACAAAATCTCTCTTATCATAACATTGATTCTTTGATTGTGGGTTATCAAGATCAACAACAGGTTCAATCTTTACATCATTGTTTTTGCTAGGTTGAGCATCAACATGAACATTATCATTAACATTATCACTAGGTTCATGCTCATCACATGATTGAGTTTCAGCATCAGAGATAGTAATATCATTGGGATTCTCAGGTGTGTCTACAGTAGGTTCACTAGAAGCATGCAAAGTCCTATCGTTTTTCTTCTTCTTCTTTTTAGAAGAACTAGGTGCCTCTAAATTATTTCTCTGAGAATCTTGCTCGATTCTCTTAGGGTGGCCTTCAGGATACAAAGGTTCCTGAGTCATTCTACCTGTTCTAGTAGCCACGCTAACAACAAAGTCATTTTTATTATTTAATTCCTCAAGCAAATCATTTTGAGCTTTAAGTACTTGCTCAGCTTGAGTAGCAACCATAGAAGCATATTTGCTAACGTGGTGAAGTTCATCTTTAACTCTAGCCATATTATCACTTACACGTCCTATCTCGAAAGCATTATTCTTTAACTCTCTACCAACATAAGCATTAAAACTTTCTTGTCTAGCCATAAAGTCATCAAATTCATCTAAGCATGGGCTATGAAATTTAGTAGAGGGGATTTCAAATTTATCATATCTATAGAGAGAATTTACCTTTACTACCTGTGTCGGGTTATCAAGACAATATGGTTCTTCAACAGGCGGTATATTAAGACCATGTATTTCTTCAATAGGAGGTAAATTCTTAACATCTTCAGCTTTAATACCTTTTTCTTTCATTGATTTCTTTGCCTCTTGCATATCTTTGGGAATGAGAAATAAAACACCTCTGTTCTTTGGAGTGGGTTTAGGAATAGGCTCAAAAGTTGGCTCAATTGGTTCAGGAATTGCCTCAGGAATTGGCTCAGGAAGAGTCCAATTATTTTCATTAGTTAACATATTATTCAATAAATTTCAGCTTCGTCGACTGTTCTTTCCCTGAAAACACAACCAGCACAACTATCCAAGTAGTCCTTGGAAGCATCGGTTAGTCCATTATAAAAGATATCAAGTATTTCATTTTTCTTAAGAGGATGATCAGGCAAAGCATTAAGTAACCGGAGAAGCCTCCCCCAAGCTTGTGGGAGACTCTCTTCTTTGATTTGCACAAAGTTATATATTTCCCGCAAGGCAGCTTGTTTCTTATGAGCAGGGAAATATTTAGCAGAGAAGTAATAAATCATATGCTGGGGACTACACACACAACCAGGAGCAAGAGAATTATACCAAGTCTTAGCATCACCCTTTAATGAGAACGGAAATATCTTCAGGATATAAAAATAGCGAGACTTCTCATCATTAGTAAACAGGGTAGCTATATCATTCAACTTGGTAAGATGCGCCACAACAGTTTCAGATTCAAGGCCATAAAAAGGATCAGATTCAACTAGAGTAATAATCTCAGGATCAACAGAGAATTCATAATCCTTATCAGTAACACAGATAGGTGAAGTAGCAAAAGTAGGTTCGGGTTTCATTCTAGCATTAAGAGACTGCTGCTTCCATTTAGCTAATAATTTCTTAAGATCAGATCTATCCACTACAAAAAAATACACTTCTGTGATGATACGTATTTGTCACAGTAGGTCGCATTTTTTGTCATGCATGTACATCCATGACAAATTTATGACAGAATCAAGATAGTCATACCTGTGCCGTCGTAGAAGTGTTCCATGACATTACCAAAATTATCATCACGGAAGTGTCCACTTCCATGACGATAAATCGCGCGTCACAGAAGTGCTTTCGTCAAGGGTGACCGACACGTGGCATCCACCGTAACGGAACGCTGTTAAGCTATCGGGTGGGGTTTTTGATCCGATAACCCGTTAACAGCCCCGACCAATGGGGATTTTCCACGTGTAAAATCATCATTGGCTGGAGGAGACACGTGTCAATTCTGCGCTGGCACAGGTGTCACTCATCCAATGGGCGAGACGCGCCTATGATATGTTGACACGTGGACCGGCCCATCAAGTTTAAATAGGCCGGCCCAACTAAAGGCCCACAAGATTTTGCAAACCATAATGGGCCGGCCCAGCTAAAGGCCCACTAGATTTTGCGGGCCATAATGGGATGGCCCAGCTAACGGCCCATAAGATTTCGCGGGCCATAAGGGTCGGCCCAGGTAAAGGCCCACAAGATTTTTGTTTGCCATAATGGGCCGGCCCAGGTAAAGGCCCAGAAGATTCTTGCGCATCATAATGGGCCGGCCCGGCTAAAGGCCCACGAGATTTCACCGACATTAACGGGCCGGCCCAGCTGTAGGCCCACAAGAATTTGAGGGCCCTAGTAGGCCGGCCCATTAACTGGCTGCCATGTTTTGGGCCAAATGCCGGCCCATATTTGATCCGGTCCATTAATGGTCTGCCACGTTCCGGGCCTAATAGTGGCCCATATGAGATTCGGCCCATTAAAAGCCTACCATGTTCTGGGCCAAATTACGGCCTAGATCAGTTACGACCCTTTAAGAGGCTATGGGCTCAATTATGGCCCATATCAGATTCGACCCGTCAACTGGACACTATGCTTTTGGGCCCACTTGCTAGAGGCCCACTTAGGAATTCATCCTGACATTAGTTTTGGCCTCTTAAGGACCCGTTTAATATTTCGGCCCTATATTAATTTCGGCCTGTTAAATGCCCGTCATATAGTTGGGCCTAACGACGGCCCGGTTTGCATCCGGCCTGCTCGCAGTCGATATCTGATTGGGCCAAACAAGGACCGAGACAATTTTGGCCTGTTAAAAGCCCGTGATTTCATTCGCATAATCATGGGCCGGGGTTCATTTCGGGCTGCTGCCGGCCCGTTAGCTGTTCGACATGTTTCAGGCCCAACCTACATCGTGATTGCATGACGGCCCGATTATGTACCGTAATTTTACAGTTTGGCCGGTTTACTGCGAAGATAGTAAAATAACTGCAACATCGTGAATAAGAAAAAACCTAGACTATACAATAAAGAAATTACAGCATATTACATCCACTGGGCATCAAAGTTTGCCACTATGATAATAAAGCACAAGCAGACAGCAGATTACATACACTGGGCATCAAAGATTGCCACCAGTGCAAATAAACACGCCGACAAAATAATATACAAAACTGACAGCACTTCAATAGAGTTCAAGAAAGGTTAGCCCTGCTAGGGAGCTGCAGCGCAAGCAGCTGAGCAAGATGATGAGACTGCGCTTGTTCAACACTTAAATCTTCCTCACTCTGAAAGATAAACAAGCAGACAGATGACAGGTTTTGCACATAAAAGTATCAGTGCTGACAATTCATCACATTTCTTACTGACGAATAAAGTGACACAGTTTAAAATTGCATTAACACAATATGGTATTGTTTAGGTCTAAGACATGGCAGGAAATGACATTGTGAAGGAGTTGGTAGCTTCACGGCACCACTGGATTACAGATCAAGAACTCATAAGTATCAATGGTTAGTGTGCTATCAATTTATCCCATTTCAGATTGGCAAATAAAGATACGGTTTAAATAATACTCCCTCCGTCCAGAATTACTTGACATCAAAATGGATGTGTCTAGAACTAAAATACAACTAGATACATCCATTTCAATGACAAGTATTTTCGGACGGAGGGAGTAGTAGAATGATATGACATTGTTCATAGTTAAGACATTGCAGAATATGACATTGTGCTATAGTGGGTAGGTTCACCACACCACTGGATTACGGATGAAGAACAGAAGCATACATGCAGTGCAAAAGAAGATCACTTGCTCTGTATACTTTAAATTACATGGTATGAATAAGGAACTTGGTTGTACAACTGAAAACTTAAATTGAGAAAGGACAAACTTTTGTTTATGAACTACTCCCTCCGTTCTAAAATAGATGACCCAACTTTATACTAATTTCAGTACAAAATTGGGTCATCTATTTTGGAACGGAGGGAGTACATAATAAACTTTAAACATGCAATTTGATGCAAACACCAAAAATAAACAGCTGTTGCAGTCATGCCTAACCAAATATATACAACAAAGTTTGAAGGCTTGAGATGGACAAACTTACATTATTGGTGAAGACAGGCTCTATAAAGGCCTTGTCCATGTTGATGGGGGGGGGGGCAATTCAAGAAGTTTACCATAGAATCTTCTTCATAAGCATAACCTTTATTCTACATTTTGTTAAGAGTAAATATAGATGTGATAATATACAAAAAAATGGAGAATATTTAAGATAAGATGAAGAGTGATGCTACATAACCAAGTAGCTATAAATGTAAGTGTAGCAATACATGAAAAAGGTACAGCCAAGAGCAATGCACAGCTAAACTCCTTCAGTACCAACCTTATGGTAAGAGTAAATATAGATCTGATGTGTAGAAAATGGAGGGCAAAGGAAAATAAGCTGCAGAGTGATGGTACATGAACAACTACCTGTCATTATAAGTACACTGATAAAGGACAGCATGTACTTACAAGAACAATGTAGAGCTAAGAAAAACATTGGCATTGGATACTGAAGAATTTGGAGTGAACAATTGATAAGCAAGCCATCATGCATACTGCTGTCACATAATGAACTAGGTATGTATGCAAGTACAGTGATATAGGACAACAGGTACTAACAAGAGCAAAGCAGCGGGCAGCATATTTACGATATCCTGTCATTCTTTTCAAACCGGAATTCTTCTTCGAGCAGATTTCCTGCAAACAAGATCCGTAAGGCACATGCGGAAAAGTAGAAGTTCAAATTGTCATGTGATTTCATAGACAATACCTCATCCTGGGAACGAGACCAGTGCATAACAATGTTTTTCCATTCAATGTCTTCTAAATTTAGCACAAGAGACTTCACCAGAAATTCGTTTATAGATTTGCCACCAAAGTGTGATTTCCTCAGGTAACACCGATATTGCTGCAATGCTTCCGGGTGAGAGGCGGTTACGTCACGTTTGGATGAAATTACAAACCTACCCCTATCAAAACCTATAGAAATCCAGCAGATAGGCTTTGCGCGACAGGGATAGGCAGTAGTGATTTCCATCTCGCAGATTTGGTTTCGGGCGGTTACTGCGACTTTTCCCGCTTCGTTCAAATTTTGCACAGTGCACGTTTACCGTGCCAACTCAATTTGAATCCCGTTTGTATTCTACTATTTTTTTTCGGGCGGGATCCATTTTCAATTGGAATTACATTCTATATACATCATATTTTTACATATATACTTTCAAAAGCACAACAAAGAATTCTGCTCCTTTATATGTATAATATGATTTACAAATACAACGATCTCGAAATCTTAAGGTTGAATTCGGAAAAATTTAACCAAATTATGTTCTACTAAAATGTATGGATCAGTAATATCTACATATTAAATAACATAGATGTGCGTGAATTCATATGAGTATGCATGTTTGATAGATCAATTTTGGTTCGAGTAAGGATTACATGTATCATCATCTCGAATTCAAATATTTGAATCCCTTTTTTGTTCACTCCTTTCACGCCCATCTCTCTCGCATGCATGCTCCTTCAGGTAGCCATCACTCTCTTTTCTCCAGCTCACCCGCACGCTCACTTCATGTTTCTCCTATCCTCGCAAACATGGTCTCTCGATGTCTCCCTTGAGAAGTGTCACACTCTCCCTATCATTATACATTACACGGTTTTCATTATCTCTCACGTCTCTACTGTTCTCTGGTATCACTCGGTACCTAAGCTTTCTTTTTCACCGCCACACACACAGTCTCCACTCGTCTTTCACTTTGTCTTTCTCTCTATGGGATTCTCTCACACACCCTATATGTCTCTACATATGACTCATACCACTAAAATTACTCTCTCTCTCTCTCCTGTAGACACAACATTTGTTGCGGTCTCCTTTTCGTCTCCATCCCAGACTGACACCAATCAGACAACCCCGACTACCGTCTCCTCTCTCTCTCTCTCACAGACACACACATACACAACTCCTGCTTCCACCCCTTCCCGACTACCGTCTCTCTCTCTCACACACAAAACTCTCGCTTTCGCACCCCGGCTCGTATTTCTCTCACAAGCATTTATCGACTAGCTAGCCTCTAGATAGGTTTATACACCCGCACACTCATGCTTCCACCATCGCATACATGTCTCTCTCGCTCCTTGTATCTATGTAGCTTTTTCTTCCCTTCTTGAGACACGCCCTCTCGATCGTGCACACACACACTATCGCCTCATTTTAAGCTGATACCTATCACACACACACTACTTGTGTCTTTGTCACACATGCACTCCGTCCTCCTCCATTCTCCCTCTCTCTCTCACACACATGGGCTTTTTGCACCAACTATCAAGATCCCATGCATTGCACGGAACATCAAGATGCATTTGTATGAGTAGTTTATCTTGTGGGGGAAAAGGATGAACGAGGGAACCTTATTTGCAAATATGGAGAGGGGTGTGGGTATCTTTTTGCAAAATTGCCATAGTTTCCTTCCTATCCGTCAGATATAGATCGGATGGCCTATATTGCAGGATGGCAGGCACACGATGCTCACCGACAATGCTTTTTATAAGAGTAGGGATAAAAAATAGAGTTTGTGATGATTGTGGGCCTGCCATCCTGCAATGTAGGTCGTCCGATTTATATCTGATGGATAGGAAGGAAAATATGGCAATTTACCCACACTATTCACCACATTTGCAGATAAGGCCTTCCCTCGTTCATCCTTTTCTCCCACGAGATTTTGATGTTCCGTGCAACGCACGGGCATCTTGCTAGTAAGAGTAGAAATTAGACATATACCGCTTCTCGAATCTTGAAACCAACAACATGCCTCCCTTATCTCATCAAAACCGCCAAAGGAATATATTTTGAGTGAAACATAACATATTTTTAGTGATATACGTATTTCAAAACTAGACTTTTTTCTATCAAATCGGTGAATATGTATTATCCTACTTTGATCGTGTGGCAACGCATTGGCACATTGCTAGTAGTTATTATAATTTTTTGGACACCAGACAAACGGTGGAGTACATATACGAAGAGAAGAGGCGCCCGCACGCAGTCGGCCGGCCTCTCGCTGTCTCGCACACATGAGTGTTACATAAAGGCGACGTTAACAAATAAACCCTAAAACCCTAGGTGCATGATTGCTGCATTCGCGGGTACCGGGTACATGGTGGAGCACCATTGTAGGAGTTGATGGTCGGGACCACAGGTGAACGACTTGGAGCGTGGTGGCTCGCCAGTTGCCACAGACCGAGTAGCCACGTTTAAAATATCATTTTTTAGCGGGGTTAAGAGTTCCGATTTTAAATGGCACGTTATAAGTAGTAAGTAGTTTTTAGAACGATTGGTATGGAGCGAAAATGGAATTCATAGTACTACGTACCTCCTTGGCGTATGGTTGTATGGGTTTATGTTACGAGATGTTGAACCTGGTAGTTCTAGGGCAAATACTATGGTTTAGATTTAGATGCTGGTTTTCAGTAATCGGAAGGGGAAACCCTTCTTTGATTAAAAAAACTACTACCTCCATTCTGGTTTACTAGTCCCCATCGTACTTTGGGTCAAAGTTTGTCCACGAATTTTACTTGTAAAATGTGAATGGAAAACGAGATTTTGTTATACCCAAACAAAAAAGGACTGGAGGGAGTGATTGCTCTAACACAGACGCGACCTCTCATAGCGCAGGCATTGAACCGGCGCGCCGGCCAAGAGGGCCGCACTCGCTGCAGGCCCGGCTGAGCACGCCTCGTCGCCGCGTGCAACCAGCTTAAGACTGCCCGCCTGCCTTCATTGAATCCGCGCGTGTGCCGGGAACACGTCCTTCCGTGAGCCGGCAGGCATTTTAGAACACACAAAATGACTAAAATATAATTAATTTAGGCATGGTCTTGACTTGTTGTGCTCGCACTGGTAGCAGGAACTAGTAGAGGTTTTTCTTTATTTATAACTCTCCTCACATTTTTTTGGCTTTGAAGTGAATCATGGTTGTGGACATTATGTATGAATGTGCAGATATCTGTGAGCATGAGTTTGATGTGGAAGTTGGACTTGGAATGCCGGGCTTGCGCGTGAACTATACCATGTCCAATGCTTCGTCTGTTATTGTTTGGAAAGTAATTGCTGTTATTACATGACCCCAAAAAACATTTTGTGCCACATCAGTAGATGCAAAGACATCACAACAGGCATGCTGACTGGATAAACATTTGAACCTAGCTATTATGAAGGAAATTTTGTATTGACAACAGTTTTAGATAGCAGGAGACGCCTAGCCTGCTCTGCCTCTGCTAGCTTATTTATGGCTTCTTCCATCTCTTCTTTGGCTTGGGTGAAGAGAGCATCTGATTGCTCTTTTCGCTTCTTCAGGAACTCAGCTACATTCTCAAGGGCTGCTGCACGCTTTCTTTCAGCCTTTACTAATGCCACGAGGACACGAACAGCTGACGACTCCACCTGGCTTGTGTGTAATCCAGCATCATCTGGGAATTTGCACCTTGTGTCTAATCTAGCATCATTAGGGAACTGGCACCTTGTGTGTAATCCAGACTCATTTTGGAAACATGATCTCGAGGTTGACCATACTTCCCTCCTCGCAGGAACTGCATCCTGACATGAAGTTACTTCTTTTTTAGATCAATACTCAGAGAAACTAGATCCATTTAGTAGAAGACAGATAAACAGAACTCGGAGAAGTGAATTCAAAAGGAAAAGAAATATAAAAACAGACTACACGGTGAGAACACCCACTTCCTACATCAAGTTAAAAACGAAAGCATTAGGACGATTAAGATTCTTCTTATTACACATCGAAGAACACCACGCTTAAGAGAAACAGAAACTACAACATATACACATCGAAGAACACAAGGCTAAACGAAAGTAATTGAAAGGGTGTTACTTACCAAAGCTCGTTTTACAGGTTCGGTGCAGCTCCTCTTTAACTTGCCATGCTCCTTGAAGATGTCCCGAATATCCCGTGTTTGGTCTTCATTGCTCCTCTGCATGTTCACACTCGTGGTTTCAAAATCTCAACATGGCAAGAAAAATACTACTAGTAATACTCGCGCATCTTGTGGGCAACATTGAAGCACTCGTCTGCCATGTTAGAGCATCTCCAACAGAATCGCAACGTGCGGCGCTTTAAAAAAGCGTTTACAGTGCTGAGATCGAGAAGTAGATACTAGAGAGTAGAGGATATTTCTCAGCATAGATAGATACAAAAAAGATAATTCAACTACTCCTCGTCGTCCGACTGCTCCTCGGTCATGTCCTCCTCCGACGTCTGACTGTAGGCGTGAAGATACTGATCATCGTCGGATTCCCAGGGCGATGCTGCTCCTAGCCTCATGTTGAATTGAGCGTCCGCTTTTCGCCTACACTTGTCCTCGCGATAGGCGGCTCGCTCCGCCCTCCTCTTATCCCTCTCCGCCCTCCTTTGTGCGTAGAACTCGTGCTTGTTGATGATGTCCTGCGGGAAGTGTTGGCGCCACAACGCAATGGCTTCCTCGTCCATCTCGACGATGCCGAGACGGTGCTCCCTCCTCCGGTTGTCGCGATGATCCTCGTCGGTGCTAAGTCGCGACAGAGGCACGAGCTCCTGCGCCCGCTCCCACGTCGGCACGTTGGGGAAGTTCAATGTTCTATGAGGCCACCGAAGGCGCCATGCCACCGCGTCGTACGCGCGGGCGGCCTCGGTGGCGGTGTCGAAATTGCCGAGGCCAAGGCGCATCCCACGGAACCGTATCTCAGCGGAGAAGCCGCTGGAGGGGGCGCGCGGACGCCACGGTATCCCCAAGTTGCCTGGCGACGCGGCGGCGTGGTGGCGCGGCGGCGGCGAGGCGAAAAGAGTGGGGAGAGAGCGGTGGCAAGGCACAGAGCGGTGGCAAGGCATAGAGCGGTGGGAGGGCGTTGGATTTTATAAAGCGCGCCGGACGCCGCACGCCAAAACTAGCACACGCCCGACCGCTTTTTCCCGCGCGCGCGCGATCCTTTCCCGACGTCTCTGCTATCTCTACTCTCTTCTCTACCGTTATATTTATTTAATATTTAATATTTAATATTTATCTCTACTTCCTTTACTGTCTACTTATTTTCTCTATACTTTTTTTTCTTGCAATATAGGCCGTCCGATTTATATCTG
Source organism: Triticum aestivum (assembly GCF_018294505.1). Lineage (NCBI taxonomy): Eukaryota > Viridiplantae > Streptophyta > Magnoliopsida > Poales > Poaceae > Triticum > Triticum aestivum. Next base: position 442,610,206 of record NC_057795.1, read on the forward strand.
ACAGATAGGAAGGAAACAAATGGGAATTTTGTAAAAAGATACCCATACCCCTCTCCAGATTTGCAAATAAGGCCTTCCCTCGTTCATCCTTTTCTCCCACAAGATAAACTACTCATGCAAATGCATCTTGATGCGTGCAACGCATGGGCATCTTGCTAGTTCTAAAAACCTTTCCATCATTTGCCACACTGCTGGTTGCAGATGAAAAACCTACCCAAGCACAGAGCAATACAGGAGCGACGCACAATTACAAGCTGATATTCTGTTGGACAATGGAGGCTATAACCAATTGCTTTTACGGGAACAATGGCACCCAGGAAAATTGAAGGGTAGGTATGAACAAAATTGGAACTACACATGTATTGCTAAGTGATTCGATACACACATTACCAATCGAGGAGGAGAACGATGGTCGCGGTGGCCTCTGTGAGTCATGGTCGGCAACGGGAGTCAGTTCATTGTCCATGACGGTGGTACTTCTGCGCTTGGCGTCGGCTTCCAGGAAGCAGATCCGAGACCGTAGAAGACGATGCTGGGGAAGAGGTTCTGTCTACGACGACGACGGTGGACCGGCTCCAGTGCGGCATACGAGGTCGTCGATGAGGCAGATGCGCTGCGGTGGACGAGTGCGCTGATGTAAAGGGGAGGAGCATGAAGGCTGCGGTGCCATGGAGAAGTCTATTTTGCGGTGGGGATAGAAAATGGGGAGTATTCAGGTGTACTACTCTGGGTGTCGGGGTGGGGCTGGCTGGGTAGGGTGAACCTGAAGTTATGAAAACAACCCCCTACCAAGCGTCGTACGTAGGCCTGTTCTGAAGGCTATGATGGTAACTTCCCACTGCTCGAATCAGGGTCGCGGGAGATTTTCTCACCGACCTCAAAATTTTGTGACACTAGACTCCCCGTGTGGCGTGTTGAGTGATTCGGCTAAGCAACTAGCGAGTAGTAGTAGTAAACTCTGCATATTAGGTTTGACCGAAGTCAAACTTCCTAAAGTTTGACCAAGTTTATATAAAAATATAAACATTTACCATAACAAATATGTATGATGTGGAAGTACATTCAATAATGAATCTAATGGTATTTATTTGTTATTGTATATGTTAATATTTTTTGTTATAAGCTTTCTGAGAGTTTACAAAACTTGACTTTGACCAATGCTAATACGCGAACTTAAATAAAAACAGAGGGAGTACATATTTGTTTTCTTAGTTTGTAGTGAACTAATCATTTGTTGAAATTGTGAAATAAATATATTAGGCTATTGACTTCGAATGTAATGGTCTATACAATTCAATAGTTACAATCATTGTCGAATCCCAAGATGTATACAAGGTCTATAGTACTTCACAACATGCTCAAACTCACATAATCCCAGTCAAATGAGAATCTAAATGCATTTCATAGTTATTACTTTGTAGGATGCAACAAAAACAACCAAAACTCTACATCAGCCATTATAGAAGCAACATTTTGACATATCCCATTGTGTGAATGAAACGTGTAGAGAGAGCTTTTGAAGATGGAGCAGATAGGGCGGGAAAGATTGTATGTATGTGGACAAGAGAGTAGGAGACAAACCTAACGACACACACACACACACACACACACACACACAGAGAGAGAGAGAGAGAGAGAGAGAGAGAGAGAGAGAGAGAGAAGAGAGAGGAAGAAGTTAGGTCTGTGAGAAAGATGGAGACATGTAATATACGTGATTCTGTATACGTGGAAGGAGAAGAGACAACATGTTTGATGAGAGAGCTGGAAAAACATGGATGAGAGGGGAAGGATCTCATGGGTTGAGGGATTGACAATTTTGTGCGGGGGAGAGAGGGATTGGTAATTTTGTGCAAGAGAGAGAGGGTGGGGGGAGGAGTCAGTCAGCCGTCGTCACATCACCCTGCTTCTAAATGACCCCACATTCTCTAGCGCGGTGTCATCGCCGTCTTCGATCTGCTCGATGGCCTCTTTGAAGATTGAGGTGTTGTGCATGTTGGGGTGCAAAGAAGCACAAGCGAGAGTGGTCGCCGTATAACCTTGGATGGGGATGAATTGTGTGCTCGGGGGAGTGTGTGTGTGTGTTGTGCTGCGTGCGTGTGTGTGTGTGTGTGTGTCTGTGTGTGTGTGTGTCAGATATTGAGCAAAACAAACCTAAGGAGAGAAATGGTTATTCACGAAGAGATTGCGCGGGCCTTGAGGTGGGCAGGGGCCGAGTGAGGGTGTCAAAATGTGCGCGTTGATGCATATGTTGCATGCGATCGTGCGAGGGACGGACAAATCGAGAGAGATGGTTGTTGTGTTACGGATGCTCCTCTCTCTCCCTATCTCTCTCTCTCTCTCACACACACACACACACACACAAGTAAACTAGAAGACCATTCTCTCATGTATACACAACGTATCGGCATCTGTCTATGTCTCACTCATGCATGATCGTTTGCGCATTCACACCTCTCTATGTCTGTATCACACGCACACCGTCTCCACATTGCCCTTCCACCACAACACACATATGGACACATACACACGTTCTCTCTCAGTCACACACACAAAATAAGTATTAAAAAAACTAGGGCGCACCTAAAACGTCCAAATCCAAATAAACACAAACTGGAGCTAAATTCAAATATATGGAAATATTGCAACGTCAAGAACTTTCCTAGGAAAAAAAAGTTGAGTAATATTCGAGGATTGTTTTCACACACACAAAAAGGTTTGGTGGATGTCCTTCGAGCGCGACACAGTGACGCACCGTTCGATCGACCACGCGGCCGCGGTTCACGCGCTTGCACAGGATTCTGTATCATGGCTGTGGTACTAACTTCAAAATAAATAAATAATAAAAGCGCTGCTTAAGTCTAATGTTTACGTGTACTAGTACGATTTTCTTTTAAGTTTGCCCAACCTCATATAAAACTAAAGTAAGCTCCCATACACGCACTCGTCAATATGCCGCCGCCGCCGTTGTGCATGCCGGCGCCCGCCTGCTCCGGCCAACAATTTCTCGCCCATCACCGTCGTGTCGCCGCCATCCCTGTGGCATGAAGCCGAAGGCTCGCCCGCTCACGTCGTATGCAGTCCCTCCTCGCCATGCCGCCGCGCTGCCAAGCGCACGAGTAGCTGGTGGAGCCGCGTCTATGCATGCAGTGTACGAAGAGGAGGACGAGCGCGTGCTCCAGCATACCGGTGAGGAGGAACTAGCGTGTCATTGTCGTCTCCTCCCATGCGGAGGAGGCGCACATGGTGGCTGTCGCGGCGGAAGCCGGTCGCGCGCGCGTCGAGCCCGCAAACCGGGTGCGGACGTGGAATCTACCTTCGAGACCTTGAATGCCACGTGGATCTTGCAATCTGAAGGAGCAATTTGGGTCAGTCGACTCATGTGAGCCGTTTGATGCAACATGGATGGCTAGAAGGGCTTCTTCCACCTCTTCTGCCGTCTTCTTCCTTCGCTCCGTCGAACTTCTTTCACAAATTGACTGACCCAAATTATACTACTAGTACGAACGTATTAAGTACAGTGGGAACACGAAGGTACGAGCAGTAGTACCAACTGCAAGAAGAACAGTAGTAAGACATAGTACTAGTACTACTCTACGTACTAAACAGTTCAAATAACGAGAAAGAACATAAACATAGTTCTGCTGGGGCCTCAGCACAACACACCCTTGAAAATAAACTAAGCAACTAGTCAGCTTGACACTGCAGTAGAACCAGCATGAGCGACGGCACTGCCACCTACTCGGAGTCCGAGTCCACGTCCTCGACTTCGTCCTCGTCCCTCTTCCTCTTCCTCTTCGCCGACGCTTCTTTGCTTGAACCGGACACTGGGCTCTGCTTCTTCATCCAACCCATGTAGATATTTAAACAAAGGTAGGAATCCATTGTTGCGTACAAGATGTGATCTTCATCTAATGTCTTTGACTCCCATGCATGATGAAACTCGTGATGAGGTTTCTTCAGTTTAGCGTACGAAGGATCAATCATGGCTGCTGCCAGGGTCAGCATTGAAGGTTGAGAGGAGGACACCAGGCTTGCCTTCTGGAGATCGAAGGGCTGGCCTACAACGAGACCTATCCGACGCAGGACTTCTTTGTCGTTCTTAAAGCCTACAGTAACGAATTTCACTCTTTTGTCCTTGAGGAAGTTCTTAAAATCCTGGCACTCAACGTCGGCATGGCATATGTGGTAGACCAAGCAAATGTGATGTACGCAAACCTGGATCACGGCGGGCTTCTTCCTCTCTTCGTCCTTTAGATCCTTCTCTCGTCCCAGGACTGTGGTGTACTCAACATCTAGCCCAGCGACCCACTCATCCGTTGAACTGTTGAACATGCGTAGGAAGCGAGCAAGCCATGCTTTCACCGTCGCGGATCCATGTGTGTAGATGACGATGAACTGATCGCCGGTGATGGCTCTAACCTGGTACTCAGCGGCGACCATGGAGATTTGGGAGGCCATGGATTTTGGAGGAGGGTTAGGAGAAGTTGAACTGTTGTACCCCGCAAAAACTGGGGGCGAACTAATGTGAAAGGACGGGACGACTGGGAGCGAATGTTGTGAGGTAGAAGATGGGGACGAGTAGGGTGTGCGAATGGTGTGGGGTTGCTGGCTTGCCCGGTGGATAAACGGCTGCAAGCCCCCAAAGAGTTCTCGAGAACTATGCGGGACCCACTAGATGTCATGTCTACTAGACCCATATCGTAGGCCTGACGGTATAGCTTCTGCCTGTTCACACGCCATGCCGGCGTGTGGATGTAACTTCACTTAATTCCGTCAACCGTCATGCCTCCCACGACCTTCGCCTCCCTCGCACGATCGCGCCCTTTGAGACTTTGACCGGCTAAAAATGAGCAATTTTTTTGCCTACTCCGCATGCATGATACTCCCTCTAGTCCATTTTACTCCCGTCAACCGTTTGCAAAGTGTTTGACCAAATATATACTTTTTTAAACACCACCTTATATTAATTAACCAGCCACACCAGTACACTCATTCGATACAATATTCACCACACAGGGCAGTACGTTATTTACAAGAATACCATCTAATCTATTGTCAAAGCTATACTTAGCGATTAAGTGTGCCACCTTATTGGCCGAACGGCTAATCTTTGACAACTGAAGATTGTTGATCAACTTCGAGATGCTCAACGCTTTCATCTTCAGGTCACGCATAGTAGACCTGTCATAGTCCCCCGATGCAAGAGATGCTACCACAAAAGCGCAATCAGTCTCTAAAATTACAGGATTATGAAGAGAAATACCTATGTAGAAACCGGCAATGCAAGCCCTAAGCTCCTCTTCCTCCACGCTTTGACAGGCATCAATGAAATCCCACGACCAAATTTATACTAAAAATATCAAGATCTACAATACTGATTATAATGAGTATAAGAACTACGTTTTATAATGAGTGTAAAAATATTGATTTGACATTGTGAATGTTGATACTCCCTCCGTCTAGGTGAGTAAGTCATCTTAGGCTGTGCACCGTGACCAAGGAGGAGGGGAAAATGAGAGACATTAATGTTTATTTGCTAATTAAATAGTATTGCATGCAATGAACTAACCACTGCATGTCATGTTTGATAGTCTCAGGTCATTAAAAGCATGCACACCCTCATCTCTTATTGGTTGATATGTCAAGAAACAAGAAACGAGGTAGAAGTTAATGCACCGCGCCTACGTGTTTTGGGATTATTTGGTTTTCGTAAGATGACTTACACACCTAGCTATTAGAGTACCACTACCTCCCTTCTAGTTTAAAGGGCTCGACTCAAAAATTTCACCTACTCTTAGCAAGATAGTAGAGGCGGTGGAATAGTTTTTGAAGTCTGCAAAAGTACTCAACTAATGCTGTCGTTCTTCACAAAAAAATGTGTTTACCAATGCATGCATGAACACTAGTTAGTCTAACCCCCTCTCTTCTTTAATTCTTTGCCACATCAGCATGTTTGCTATTCCTGTGTACCAGCTAAGATACCACCATGATGGCCAGCCTTAATCATCGCATGCAATAATTTAGTGCACCTTGAAATATGAACATGTGTGGGGCGTGTATGTTTTTAATGACTTGAGACTATACCTAGCCCGGCATGCAAGATGACTTATTATGCACCGTTCCCAATACCTGCAGGAAGCCCGTTCATCTCCAAATCTTTTCCTCTCCATGTGTGGAAACAATATGCCTGCCAAACTCTCCTTATCCCTCCGGCGGTCCCACCACTCCATCCCGTGTGAAGAAATCTGCATGCATGACTCTCCTCCCCCCATGCTCGTCCAATCCGTTGTGACCAGCAATATTTCCACCCCTTCGCTCCCCCGTAATTTACTCCAACAAATATGCCCACGTAGCTTTTACTTAACAGGTGCATTGGGTCACTGACATACGGGCCCAGCAGTGTACTGGCCCACATGTCAGTGACGCAACTGGACCTGCAATTAAGTCAGTACAGCTCAATCCATATCTTACGTAGGTATGCCATTGCTCGCTATAAATACTGCGCCTCCCACAACATCGCTATCTCCTCCCCCTCTTGTTCACGTTCATTGCTATCTCCTCCCCCTCCCTCTCACGTCGACCACCATGGCATCTCCCCTCCCAAGCCCTAGGAGCCCCTCGCTGCACCGCGCGGACGGTCACGCGTCGCCTTTCCGTTCCTCGCCACCACTAGTCGAGGAGGACGCATCGGTGTTCCACTCCTCGCCGCTACGCGATGCGTCGCCGTTCCGTTCCTCGCCGCTACGCGATGCGTTGTCGTTCCGTTCCTCGCCGCCACTAGTCATGGAGGACGCGTCGGTGTTCCGCTCCTCGCCGCGACGCGACGGGTCGCCGTTCCGTTCCTCGCCGCCACTAGTCGAGGAGGACACGTCGGTGTTCCACTCCTCTCCGTGATGCGTCGAGGTGGACGCGTCGGCGTTCTCAATCTCGTCGGCACGCGCGTCGGCTCCCCGCTATGAGGAGAACGCCGCGCCGCCCGCCGAGCCCCCCAGCCTTGAGGAGCTTTGGAAAGAAATGGATGTCGCCTTGTGGGAGGCTTTGGCTCCAGCAGAGCGCGCCAAAATAGAGGCGTAGAAGAAGGCCGAGGAAGATAAGCGCACCGTGCAACAAGCTTTCTAGGAGATCTATGTCGCGTCCGAGAGAGTCAAGCAATTGGTTCTTTGGCAGAAGGCTCGTGCGAGGGCCGTGAGGGTGGCGGAGGACGCCCGTGCCGACGCCCTGAGTGCAGTCGGGCCCAAGCGCCTCATCTACGCTTGGCGGTACGTGGACCAGGTGCACGCTTCTAGCTAGGAGGAGTACCTGTTGGCGCCGGATCACCACACCGGTGAGATCGCGCTCGCCCGCCGGCAAGCCGCTAATCATCACCTCGCGAGTTGCGAGGCTGAGGAAGAGGCATTGTGTCGGCGCGCTGGGAAACGGCCGCACACCAGGGCACTCGTGGCACGCCGCAAGCGCTCCTGCGAGCGCGGTGGCTTTTAGGAGGAGTATAATTTTTGTTTCGTAAGGCGATCTCATTAGTTTTGGGACGCAAATGATAAATCCCGAATGTTCAGGAATTTTTAGCGTCCTTAATTAAGTATGTAAAAGAGAAAGTTTGGAAACGTTGTGTATTATTACGCATTTTGCAAGTATGTGCATATAGCACAAACTTTACTATATACTATCGGACTACACGTCTCTCTCGATATATGCTTGCAGACTGTGCTACTCCCTCCGTCCAGGTCAATAAGTCATCTTTGGTTGTGCACGATGACCAAGAATGAGGGAAGACTTGTACACCTAGACGGAGGGAGTACTACTATTACTTATGTACGTGCAAATGCACGTTTGAACATTACGATGCGGTTTTTGTAAAAGTGGAAAAACAACACTAGTCAAGCTTGTGAAATGATGAAATGCAAAACAAATGCAAAAATGCTCGTTTGATTGTTTACTTTTAGCTTCCTTCTCTGTGGTTATTTCTCTGTGCACCGTGTGTCAGGACCCCGACTCAATGCCACATCGATCTAGCATGTAACACCTCATATCCCTTTGCGGCCTCACGCACGGTATCCCCACGGGTGTCGCCTTACCTTTGCCCGGGGCCGTTTGCGTCTTTTGGCACACGTATATGATAGTGTCGCTAGCATCCATATGATAAGGAGCCCGGGCTGACATGGCTAGTCGTAAACCCAAAGTGGCACAAACTTACAGGGACAGGCATCCATGACCCAACATCGAACGTGTCGGTCATCAGCGAGTGAATCCAGGATGTAGCACTGGGCTAGCAGGACTCCGGTGAACCGGGCTGTAGCGGGCTAATAGGACTCCGGTATTCATCGCGTGACATTTCCCCGAAGGGACAGACACATGAACGAAGAAGGACACATGCCGGCCAGCCTAAGTGTTCCGGAGCAGTAGCAAGCTACCATGGCTCAGTGGAAACACTAGGAGACATTTCCCGGTAAGAGAGGCTACTAAGGATAAACAACTAGATAGTCAGATCTCACACATACCAAGCATTTCAATAACATACACACAATATGCTCGATATGTGTAGATACAACATGGCATCACAACATGACTCTACAACTCAAGTATTTATTCAATAGGCTCTGAGGAGCGAGATATTACAAACATGGGTCTCATGACCCTGCATTCAGAGCACACAAGTCAAGCACAAGCAGAAGCTTAACATGTCTGAGTACAAACATCTACAAATGAAAAAGGCTGAGAAGCCTGACTATCTACCAGATCCTGCCGAGGGCACAAGATCATAGCTGAGGTAACAAGCTAAATGTTGAAGTCCACGCGGTACTACTAGCGAGACTGAAGTCTCTCTGCAAAAACATAAATTAAGCAACGTGAGTACAATTGTACCCAGCAAGACTTACATCAGAACTAACTACATATGCATCATTATCAACAAAGGGGGTGGTGGAGTTTAACTGCAGCAAGCCAGCTTTGACTCGGTGGCTAACCTGAACTACGACTGCTAGTAACTCTTTTGAGGTGGCGCACACGAGTCCACATATTCACCATATCAATACACCACTATGGATCCGCTCCCGTCTCCCTACGAGAACGCCATCCATAGCACTCACGCTTATCTTGCGTATTTTAGAGTATCCACTTTCACTTGTCTATGAACTGTACAGGCAACCCAGAAGTCCTTTACCACGGACACGGCTATTCGAATAGATAATGTTAACCCTGCAGGGGTGTACTTCTTCACACACGCTCTCACCACTTACCACCGTTTACACGACATGTACTCGGCAACCTTCAAGCGGAAGCCCAGCGAGGGTGTCGGCCACAACCTGACTAACCACACAAGACTCTTGTCCAGGTTTATCGCCTATTCAGGTTCCATCCGCAAGGAGATCCAGCCGGGGTGTCGCTCACGGCCCCAAACGATGTGTGCATGGTTCCCAAGCCCACCATCCGGCTGCCACTTGGTACACCGGGCCACTGTGCCTAGTTTGTCCCAAGCCCACCTGTACCGGGTGCCACTTGGTAGACTACTAACACTACCTACAAACACCAGAAACTAGTTGCAACTCCTGGACAGAGATCGAGTTGATTAATAAGTCGAGAGAGTCAATTAAGGATCCCAATGTGTGGTAGTAGCTGTTCATGGATCACAAACACAGAACTCAGTTCCTGAGGACGGCTGTAATGAGACAACCCACCATGTACTCCTACATGGCCTCTCACCGCTACCTTTACCAAATCGTGTTCACACACTTAGCTCTCAACAGTAGGACATGTTCACCACATTCCAATTCATCCCCGATGAATCAGACCTGACTCAACTCTAAGCAGTAGTAGGCATGACAAACAAGCATGAATGAGTAGGCACATCAGGGCTCAAACAAATCCTACTCATGCTAGTGGGTTTCATCTATTTACTGTGGCAATGACAGGTCATGCAGAGGATAAAGGGGTTTAGCTACCGCAGCAAGTAACAGATGAATCATTGTTGTCCTAATGCAGTAAAAGAGAGCAGGAGCGAGAGAGTGGGATTTTATCGGAATGAACAAGGGGGTTTTTGTCGGGACCCCGACTCAATGCCACATCGATCTAGCATGTAACACCTCATATCACTTTGCGGCCTCACGCACGGTATCCCCACGGGCGTCGCCTTACCTTTGCCCGGGACCGTTTGCACCTTTGGGCACACGTATATGATGGTGTCGCTAGCATCCATATGATAAAGAGCCCGGGCTGACATGGCTAGTCGTAAACCCAAAGTGGCACTAACTTACAGGGACAGGCATCCATGACCCAGCATCGAACGTGTCGGTCATCAGCGAGTGAATCCAGGCTGTAGCACTGGGCTAACAGGACTCCGGTGAACCGGGCTGTAGCGGGCTAACAGGACTCCGGTATTCATCGCGTGACATTTCCCCGAAGGGACAGACACAGGATCGAAGAAGGACACATGCCGGCCAGCCTAAGTGTTCCGGAGCAGTAGCAAGCTACCAGGGCTCAGTGGAAGCACTAGGAGACATTTCCCGGTAAGAGAGACTACTAAGGATAAACAACTAGATAGTCAGATCCCACACATAGCAATACACATTACACGTACGCATAACATGCAAGTATGTGCTGTACAACATGGCATCACAGCATAACTCAACAACTCATATAGATAAAGGCTCAGAAGAACCATCATAGCATTATTACAAACAGGGGTCACATGACCCAACATTCAGAGCAATCAAGCAACAAACGGAAGCATTACATGTCTGAGTACAGACATCTATAAATGAAAAAGGCTGAAAGCCTGACTATCTACAACGTCCGATCAAGATCGTAGCTGAGGTACAAGCTACTCGTCGAAGTCCACGAGAACACTATTAAGACCGAAGTCTCCGCTGCAAAAAAACATAAATAAAGCAACATGAGTACAAAGGTACTCAGCAAGACTTACATCAGATCCTATCATACATGCATTTGTATCAAGAGGGTAATGTGGGGTTTAGTTGCAGCAAGCCAGCTTTGACTCTGTGGCTATCCTGTTCTACGACTACCAGAAACTCTTGAGGTGATATGGCGCACACGAGTCCACTAATCACCACACAATACACTACTATGGATTCATCCCCGTCTCCCTACGAGAAGGCCATCCATAGCACTCACACTTGTCTTGAGCATTTTATGGTATCCACTTCAAGTTGTCTATGTACCATGTAAGCATCCAAGAAGTCCATAACCGCGGACCCGGCTATTCGAATAGATCATATTAACCCTGCAGGGGTGTACTTCTTCACACACGCTCTCGCCACTTACCGCCATGTACACGTCATGTATCTCGGCAACCTTCAAGCGGAAGCCTGGCGAGGGTGTCGGCCACGACCTGACTAACCACACAAGACTCTAATCCAGGTTTATCGCCTATTCGGGTTCCATCCGCAAGGAGATCCGGCCGGGGTTTCACTCACGGCCCCAAACGATGTGTGCAGGGTTCCCAAGCCCACCTCGCCGGATGGATCTACGCTTGGTACACCGTGCCACTTGTGCCTAGTCTGTCCCAAGCCCACCTGGCCGGGTGCCACTTGGTAGACTACTAACACTACCTACAAACACCAGAAACTAGTTGCGACTCCTGGACAGAGATCAAGTTGGTTAATAAGTCGAGAGGGTCAATTACCGGATCCCAATGTGTGGTAGTATCGAGTCATTGGACAACATACATAGAACTCAGTGCTTAAGGACGGTTCCAGTGAGACAACCCACCATGTACTCCTACATGGCCTCTCACCGCTACCTTTACCAAATCGTGTTCACACACTTAACTCTCAGCACCAGAACATATCGTAACACTCCAATTCATTCCCAATGAATCAGACCTGACACAACTCTAAGCAATAGCAGGCATAGCATGGTAGGAACACATCAATGGCTTCAATCAACTCCTACACATGCTAGTGGGTTTCAACTATTTACTGTGGCAATAACAGGTCATGCAGAGGAATGGGTTCAACTACCGCAACACAAAGTAGCAGATGAATCGTTGTTGTCCTAATGCAATAACTGAGAGCAGGAGCGAGGGAGTAGGATTATATCGGAATGAATAAGGGGGTTTGCTTGCCTGGTAGATCAACAGGGGGGCACTTCTCCTCAGACAGGTACTCTGGAACGGTCTCCGGAGCAGGACCTATCGAGAAGGAACGGTGTCGGCAATCAATACACAAACATATGCAACAATATGATGCATGAGCATGGCATGTAAATGTGATGCTGCTTGAGCTAATGCAACTAGTATCCATTTGGTTGAAATCCATTTGAACCAAAGGTTCAAATGCATCTCCAAATTAAGCTCCTATATATGCCATAATGTGTTTCTCATATTCAGCATGTATAAGTTGGTTTGTCATGCATGAAACTAGTACAAATGGATAGATTGCATTTTTCTGATAATTTTTCATATATAAATCATTTCAATCTGAGCTACGGTTGAATTTCTATGAATTTTTTGAAGTTTAAAACAATTTCTGGAATTTCCTGATTTAATTTAAATCCAGAAATCATATTATTGCGCCAGCATGACGTCAGCACGACATCAACAGTCAACTGCGGCTGACTGGGGTCAAACCTGACGTGTGGGGTCCACACGTCAGTGACACTGGGGTTAACCCCGAGTCAAAACTGGGCTGATTAGCTTTGACTAAGCCCTGGGGCCCACTGGTCAGCGTCAGTAGGTGGGGATTAGTGCCTAATTAACAAAGCCACGTCAGCCCGCCGGAGTTCTGGCCGGCGGCGACCAATAGCGTGGCGGCGACTCGCCGGACTTGCGCTACAAGCGGCGTTTGGTCGCGCGAAGACCACCGGGGCGTAGCCCATCGTCGTCCGCAACCAGGGGAGCTGGTGGGGGGCTGCGGGGGCGCCGGAGCTCACCGGAGCAAGGCTCGGGGCGGCGGCCGGAGTTCGGTGAAGAGGGACGGAGCGCTATGGTGCACGGGAGGAAGAGTGGGTAGGTGCTCTGTGTTCCTGGGAACGCGCCGAGGACGACAGCGTGCTCGGACGCGACGTGTGGGGGCTCTAGCCGCGGCGACCTCGTGGCCGGCGGCGATGAGCTCTCGGGCTCGACGAAGCCCGCGGTTGGAGGAAGAAATCGGCATCGAGGAGGGGGAGGTTCGGTGCGGGGGCTCACAGCGAGACCAGCGAGCGCGAGGGCGAGGTCGGGGATGCCCGGTAGCTCCCGAATCGACGGCGAGGATCCACGGTGGCCGGAGGCGAAGATGGCGACGGTGACGGCTCCACGGGGTGCTCCGTCTTGCGTGGCTCAACGAGGAGGTAGAGGGGGTCGCGGCGGAGCTGGGGAGCATGTCGGGGAGGCGAGGGGGAGGCGGTGGCTACGGCTACGGTGGACGGCGGCGATGAGCTCCGCTCGGCTGCGCGCGAGAGAGAGAGCAGAGGAGGGAGGGAAGGAACGAGAGAGAGTGAGAGGGTACAGGGGGGGGGGCGTGGCGTCTCCCGGGGCATCCAGACGAGGAGGGGAGAGGGCAGGCAGGCAGGGAGGCTGGTGGCGTGCGCGCGCGTCGGGCACGTGCCTGGCCGACTGGCGCTAGGAGGACGACGGCGGTGGTGGGCTGGGCTGGCCTGCTGGGCCAGGGGCGCCAGGTAAGAAGCCCAGGTAAGGTTTTTTCCCTGTTTTGATTTCTTTTCTATTTTTCTGACATTTGTTCTGATTTAGTAGTAATACTAAATCAATTTATTTACTTATGCCATTTTTTTATGGAAGCTAGTTATATTAATCCAGAGCTCCTTTATAAATGGCATAATTTTTGGACAATATTATATATATATAACAATATATATCCAAAGCAAATATTTATGCCTTAATTCCAAATGCCCAAAATAAATACCTATGAGCTCTTAAAAATATTGGTTTGATTTTTATCTCTGTCCAATATTTTCAGAGAGCAACATGAGCATTTTCTTGGACCCTTTTGGAGAAATTTTTATTTGGGTCATTTCCAAAAATGATTCTGAGGGTTCCACCAATCCTCATTTCCAATTTAAATGTAATATAAACATGATGCACAAATGACTAGCTAGTCTAGGTCATACCAGAACTAGGGATGTGACAACTCGCCCCCACTTGAAAGAATCTCGTCCCGAGATTCAGGGGTCGACGGAAAGAAAGCGGGATACTCCAGTCGAAGACGATCTTCTCGCTCCCAAGTAGCTTCTCTCTCGGAATGATGAGACCACTGAACCTTGAGAAACTTGATGTTCTGACGTCGAGTGACACGCTCTGCTTGATCAAGAATGCGAACCAGGTACTCTCGGTATGTGAGGTTATCTTGGAGATCAAGCGTTTCGTGGTCCACTCCGCGGATGGGATCCGAGAAGCAACGCCTGAGTTGAGAGATGTGGAAGACATCATGAACTCGAGAAAGATGTGGGGGTAGTTCCAATTGGTAGGCAACCTCTCCTCGTTTAGCGAGAATGCGAAAGGGACCAATGTAACGAGGAGCCAACTTGCCCTTGATACCGAAACGATGGGTACCCTTCAAAGGAGTAACCCGAAGGTAAGCTTTTTCGCCAACTTCATAAGTCATATCCTTATGATGACGATCATACTGACTTTTCTGACGAGACTGGGCTGTTTTCAAATTCTCACGAATGATGCGAACTTGCTCTTCTGCCTCCTGGATCATGTCCGGTCCAAAGAATTGTCTTTCACCGGTTTCTGACCAGTTCAAAGGTGTTCGACATCTTCGTCCATAGAGAACCTCAAAAGGAGCTTTCTTGAGGCTGGATTGATAGCTATTGTTGTAAGCAAACTCGGCAAAAGGAAGACATTTCTCCCAATCCATACCGAATGAGATAACGCAAGCTCTAAGCATGTCTTCGAGAATTTGATTGACCCGTTCCACCTGACCACTCGACTGAGGGTGGAAAGCGGTACTGAAGGAAAGATGGGTTCCCATGGCAGTTTGGAAACTCTCCCAGAAATGAGAAGTGAAAAGACTGCCGCGGTCTGAATTGATCTCTAGTGGAACACCATGGAGTGATACTATTCGAGAAATGTATAAGTCAGCAAGCTGACTAGCAGTGATACTCTCTCGAACAGGAAGGAAGTGAGCCACTTTGGAAAGACGACCAACGACTACGAAGATAGCGTTATTCCCTTTCTTGGTCCTGGGAAAGCCGGTGATGAAGTCCATACTAACTTTATCCCATTTCCACTCAGGAATAGCTAAAGGCTGAAGAGTGCCAGCAGGCCTTTGATGCTCTGCCTTAACGCGACGACAAACGTCACAGTTAGCAATAAACTGAGCGATTTCTCTCTTCATCCTAGTCCACCAGAACCTCTGGCGTAGGTCTTGATACATCTTAGTGCTACCGGGATGAATCGTGAGAGGAGATTCATGCACCTCCTTGAGAATCAATTGTCGAAGATGTTGCTTCTTGGGGACCACCAGGCGGTTCCCAAAGAAAACAACACCTCGATCATCTATAGAGAAACTACCAGCAATACCCTTGGCAATGTTTCTCTTGATCCGGGTAACCCCGTATCATGCTTCTGGGCTTCTATGATAAGATCCACAAGGGTAGGTTTCGCCACCAAGGTGGAAAGAAATCCGCGAGGAGCTATGTGAAGATTAAGCTTACAGAATTCCTCATGGAGAAGTGGTTGGCCTTGCTGCAACATGAGATTGTTGCAATAGGATTTACGGCTTAGAGCATCAGCCATGACATTGGCTTTGCCTGGGGTGTAGGTAATCCCTAGATCATAATCTGTGATCAACTCCAACCAACGTCTTTGCCTAAGGTTCAGATCCGGTTGGGTGAAGATATACTTGAGACTCTGGTGATCGGTGTAGATCTCGCAACGTTTACCAAGAAGGTAATGTCGCCAGGTCTTGAGTGCATAGACTACGGCTGCAAGCTCTAGATCATGTGTAGGATAATTCTCCTCATGTGGATGCAACTGTCGAGATGCATAGGCAATCACATGACGATCCTGCATAAGAATGCAACCTAGTCCCTGTCGTGAGGCGTCGCAGTAGATAATAAAGTCTTTAGTGAAATCCGGTGGCACAAGTATGGGAGCAGAAGTCAGGCGTCTTTTCAGTTCCTGAAAACTGTGTTCACACTGTGGGGACCACTCAAACTTTTTATCTTTCTTGAGAAGTTCCGTGAGGGGTTTGGCTACTTTGGAGGAATTTTCAACAAAGCGGCGACAATAGCTGGCTAGACCAAGGAAACTCCTAACTTGTTTGACTGTTTCAGGTGGAGTCCAATCAAGAACGGCTTTAACTCTCTCGGGGTTGACAGCAATGCCCTTGCCAGAGATTACGTGGCCTAGGTAGGTCACTTCTGGCAACCAAAATTCACACTTGGAGAACTTGGCATAAAGGCGGTGCTCTCTGAGTTTTTCTAACACAAGTCTAAGATGTTCGGCATGCTCTTCTTCGTTCTTCGAGTAAATAAGAATATCATCGAGGTAAACCACGATGAACTTATCTAAGTACTCCATGAAGATCGAGTTCATCAAGCGGGAGAATGTGGCTGGGGCGTTGGTTAGGCCAAAGGACATGACGGTGTACTCGTACTGGCCATAACGAGTGACAAAAGCTGTCTTGGGAATGTCCCCGTTTCTGATCTTAATTTGGTGGTATCCTAACCTCAAATCAATCTTGGAGAAGACTGAGGATCCAGCGAGCTGATCATACAGATCGTTGATCCTGGGGAGCGGATATTTGTTCTTTATCGTGACCAAATTAACGGGACGATAATCTACAACCATCCGGTCCGTACCATCCTTCTTCTTGACGAAGAGGACGGGGCAAGCCCAAGGAGAAGAACTGGGACGGATGAAACCCTTTTGCAAGGACTCATCAAGTTGTTTCTTAAGCTCGGCTAGTTCTAAGGGTGCCATCTTGTAGGGTCTCCTAGAGATTGGAGCAGTTCCTGGGATAAGATCTATGACGAACTCTACATCTCTGTCAGGCGGAACACCTGGCAGTTCCTCTGGAAAGACATCCGGAAAGTCACGGACTACCGGAATATCTTCAAGGTCTGGAAGAGGGCTGGCATTAAGGGAATAGAGCTGACACTTTGCAACTCTAGTGGAGGCAGTGACTATCTTGCCAGATGGGTGTGTGAGTTGAACAGACCTGGTGAAACAATCAATCTTGGCATGATGAGCTGTCATCCAGTCCATACCCAAGATGATGTTAATATTCGAAGACTTGAGAGATATCAAGGAAGCAAGGAATACAAGTCTGTCAACAAGGATTTCATTGCCATAACTTATCCTAGAAGTTTGCCATTTGGATCCAGGAGTTTGAATAAGTAGCGGGGAGGGCATATCACAAAATGACATGTCGTGCAAGCGGGCATAGCTTTCAGAAATGAAGGAATGAGACGCTCCAGTATCGAACAAAACCGATGTCGGATGACAGTTGACAAGGAGTGTACCAAGAACGACATCTGGATCATCATGAGCGGCTTTAGCTGAGACGTGATGCACACGTCCATGTTCAGTGGGAGCTGACTTGGCACTGATCATCTTGCGTGATGGCTTACCATGGCCAATAGACTTCTCGGGCTGGGGTGGAGCAACTCTGGTCTGAGTGCAAATACGGGCAATGTGGCCTGGATGTGGACCTGCATTGGAAGGCGGTCGCGGCGGAGCTGGGGAGCATGTCGGGGAGGCGAGGGGGAGGCGGTGGCTACGGCTACGGTGGACGGCGGCGATGAGCTCCGCTCGGCTGCGCGCGAGAGAGAGAGCAGAGGAGGGAGGGAAGGAACGAGAGAGAGTGAGAGGGTACAGGGGGGGGGGGCGTGGCGTCTCCCGGGGCATCCAGACGAGGAGGGGAGAGGGCAGGCAGGCAGGGAGGCTGGTGGCGTGGCGCGGCGGCGTGCGCACGCGTCGGGCACGTGCCTGGCCGACTGGCGCCAGGAGGACGACGGCGGTGGTGGGCTGGGCTGGCCTGCTGGGCCAGGGGCGCCAGGTAAGAAGCCCAGGTAAGGTTTTTTCCCTGTTTTGATTTCTTTTCTATTTTTCTGACATTTGTTCTGATTTAGTAATAATACTAAATCAATTTATTTACTTATGCCATTTTTTTATGGAAGCTAGTTATATTAATCCAGAGCTCCTTTATAAATGGCATAATTTTTGGACAATATTTTATATATATAACAATATATATCCAAAGCAAATATTTATGCCTTAATTCCAAATGCCCAAAATAAATACCTATGAGCTCTTAAAAATATTGGTTTGATTTTTATCTCTGTCCAGTATTTTCAGAGAGCAACATGAGCATTTTCTTGGACCCTTTTGGAGAAATTTTTATTTGGGTCATTTTCAAAAATGATTCTGAGGGTTCCACCAATCCTCATTTCAAATTTAAATGGAATATAAACATGATGCACAAATGACTAGCTAGTCTAGGTCATACCAGAACTAGGGATGTGACACTTTTGCTTGCCTGTCACTTCTGAAGATAGCATTGAGTCTTCATCAGTGTCAACGATCACAACGTCGGTACACGTCGTCTAATGAGAGGGGGCAAATACCGGCAAACAAGGAAGAACACAATCAATGCAATGCGACAATATGATGCATGAATGTGACATGGCAATATGATGTGATTTGAGCTAATGCAACTAGCAGCAAGTTAAATGGAGTTGGTTTGAACCCCAGGTTCAAATTCAAACTCCACATGTGATTATTTAAATGCCATTCCTATGATTTGTCCTAAACAGCAGCCATAAGTTGTTCTATCATGCATGAAAATGATACAGATGGATAGATTGGATTTTTCTGATCATTTTTCATATATAAATTATTTCATTCTGAGCTATAGATTATTTTCTATGATTTTTCAAAGTTTTGGATATTTTCTAAATTAAACAAATCATTTAAGATCTATTTAAATTCCAGAAAAGGAATACTGCGTCAGCCTGACATCATCATGACATCAGCAGAGTCAACAGGGCTGCCCCGGGTCAAACCTGACCAGGGGGTCCCACTGGTCAGTGTCACGGTGCTGGTTAGGTCGCTGACGTGTGGGCCCAGTCAACGGCCAAGTCAGCGGGTCAACTCAGGCATGTGGGTCCCGCTGGGTTTTAAACTAAGCTAAATAGAAACTAAACTGGGAATAACTAGGGCGCGGGGCCCATTCGTCAGTGGCCCAGGGGGTTGGTTAGTGGTGTGTTTAGGCCCTAATCACGGCCACGTCAGCGGTCGACGCCGGCGAGCAAAAGCATGGCGGTGGCTCGCCGGAGATGCTCAGGGACGAAGCTACGGAGCATCGTTTCTCTCGTGGTTTGCAGCTACGGGACGCTGGCAGTGAGGCGCATCCGGTGGTGGCCGCGTGGTGTGCTGGGGGTGTGTGTAGCAGCGGCGGCGGCGAGCCGGGCGGCCGCCGGAGTTCGGGAATCCAAGCTTTAGGCATTACGGGGCACCGCGGGCGCGGCCGATGGGCTCTACGGGTTGCTGGGGTCACCAGGAACACTCGGAGGCAACGAGCGCAGGTGGAGGAGCTCGGGAGCACGAAGCTCACCGTCCATGGCGGCGGCCAAAAACTCGGGTTCGGTGGGGCAGCTAGCTAGGGGACGAAATCAAGTGCACGGAGTGAGGGGAAGAGAAGAGGAGCTCACGAGGAGTCGATTGGAGCAGACGGCGAGCTCGGGGGAGGCACTAGAGGCAGCAAATCGACAGCGACGATCTCCGGTGGCCGACGAGGGGAACGGCGGTGCTTGCGACGTCCAAGGGCTTCCAGCGTTGGGCGGCTCGGTGAGGAGGAAGAGAGGGACGAGGCGGAGCTCATGGGCGTGTCAGAGAGGCTCGGGGGTGGCTGCGGCTACGACTATGGCGAACGGCGGCGGCGGCGTTTGGCCGTGCGTGTGAGAGCGAGACAGTGGAGGGGAACGAGGGAGAGGGAGAGAGCGAGGGGGTCCAGGGGGTCGGGGCGGCGCCGAGGAGATGACGCGAGGCGTCACGGTGGCCAGGCGACGCAGGCTGGCAGCCTGGTGGCGTGGCGAGCTCGGCGGCGTCGCGGTGTCCCTCCTCTGCCTACTGGCACGAGGAGGAAGGCGACAGGGGGGGGGGCGCCTGGTGGGCTGGGCCGCACAGCTACAGTGCTGGGCCGGTTGTGCTGCAGGTAAGCGCTAGGTAACTTTCTTCTCTCTCTCTCTTTTGTTTCTTTTCTATTTCTGTTATTTTGTTTTGGTTTAGTTTGGAAACTAAACCATTTTAAAACTTTCTGTAAATTTTTATGTGAACTCAGAGAGCTAGTCCAAGGTCACATGCAAACTTACAAAATATTTGAACATTATTTCTTATATAGCAGAAATAATTCCAACCCAAATATATAATTGATTTAAATCAAAGACCCAAAATAAATTATTTTTGTGACTTCAAAAATATTGGTTTGAATTTTACCTCAGGCCAATATTTTCACAGAATAACAGGAACAATTTCTTGGACTCATTTGATGAGATTTAAATGTTGGTTATTTTTAGAGGTTTTTCTGAGGCTTTTGAAAATTCCTCAATTCAAGTTTCATTTGAATTTAAACATGATGCACACATGGAAGCTGGCATAGGTCAGACCAGAATTAGGGATGTGACAACTCACCCCCACTAAACAAGAATCTCGTCCCGAGATTCAAGCATAGGGTAAGATGAAGGGGAAAACAAAACTAACGCAATTTTCACGATCCAGGTTGCACCTCAAATGAACGTTGATTCAATCACCATCTTTGTCTTGTCGTCTTGTTCTGAGAACTCCAGCTAACATGACAAGGAGAGAAGAAGGAGACTCTAGATGGATCGATCTTCTCGAAGATCGAACAACTCGGGATTAACTCACAGAATGAGACATAACAATATCTCTCAAACTGAGAACGAAGCACACATCTAGAGGGATGGAGTGGAACATATGACGAGGGTTCACTAGGTAGACAACAATCCCACACCTAAGAAGGTGGTAAACGATTGTCAACATAGCGAGGAGTTGAATTGCCATGATACCACAATGAAACATCCTGGAGGAGGGTGATTCGTAGATTATTACCTTAAGTGGCAAAAAGAATTACCTTTGATATGGAGATCATTGAGACTCTCTATATCAGCCTAAGGCAAATCACAGCAATCGATTGGCGGGGTTCGAAGGAATGGCATACTCATACTAGAATGGATGATGTGGATTACCTTGTTGAAGACAACACAAGTGATAATTTTAGTAACTGGGGAGAAGCTCAACAGTAGAGGGTGAGTCCACTATTTGAAAAGGTTATAGCATAACTGAGGAAACTGAGAGCACTATGCAATTAATGCCGACGATAAAAACTAGCACTTGCGCGTGCTCGCAAGAACTTTGAGCATTTCCATATTCATCAAGGTTTTACGAATATCCGTGTCAAGGATCCTGGCAACACAACCTACCACCATGATGAATGGTGATGGATGATGCAGATGCAAAAGAAGATAACACCTTCTCAGATTTCACCTTAGCAGAGCCAAGGAAACAAAATCTGGATGATCGACCGAGAGACATTTAGCACTCCGCTTCTAATGTTCTCCTTGATGTGCTAGCATACCCATTTATTGAAATGGTTTGATATCTAGAACATCAAGTAAAAGGTCAGACTTCGGGAACACAAAAATCATAAGGCACAACTAGGGAGTAAATCCTACGAAGTCCTTATGGGAAGGTGGCCAACTTCTTCAATCAAGATACTACGATAATAGGTCTTTCGGCTGGGTGGTGCTGGCCACGACATCCACTTTACAGTTATCGAGGGACCAATATTATAGTTCTTGGGAAATGTTCCAACCATCATATCTGCCTGAGATTCAGATCTGGTTGGTGTTAGGATATTCCAGACTCATCGAGTCTAGTAAGAAAAATGAAAGTTTGCAACACAATTCGACGAGATGACGTTGCGAGACTCTAGGGAAATGAACTACGATAGCAAGCTCCAAAACATGAGCTGGTTCTGCTACATACATGTGAACACACTGTCCCAGACAAGCATGACCACGTAGTAGTCTTATAATAAAAACACTACCGAGTTCAGGTTGGGAACCATCATCGAGGATGTCGAAGTCTTGTGCATGACCTAGGATTAGCACATCAACTCCTTTTCCTTGAACAAATCAATCAGTGGCTTGGTGTGCTACGGAATACATATGGAGTGGAGGTAATTAATCTACCAAACAAATGTATACTTCGCACATGCATGACTGACTTGGGATGATTCCAAAGGAAGCAAAAACAATCTTTCTCAGATCCACGATGGCAACTTACACCAAGTGCACGTGAATTAGAGAAAGTCACTTCTTTCATCCGAACATATACCTCATGAATGGAACACGAAGGTAATGTTTACAAAAGTTTCCAACACTAGATGGATGTTCGACATGATCATGGAGAAGATAAAATGCTGCTGATGGGCTCAACAACAAGTCATCGGGATGACCATATAAATGGAATTCCATAGTTAAGTGAACACGGTGATAGCATTGGTCAGACCAAAGAATATAATGGTGTATGCTCGAGGAAAAACCACGAGTAAGACAACATTACGAATATCGGTGGTTCTGATTTGATTTGACGATAGCCCATACTCAAATCAAAGATTGGATAAGATTATAGGTCCATTAACTGAGCATAGGGACCAATCGGTGAAGATATCATCTTTCTTCAACACACACACACAAAGATATCCCTTTGGAATGAGCTAAGTCAGACAAGCTTTCATCTTCCAACTCTCCAAGTTGTTGTTTAGCTTAACCAACTAGCTCAGGGGTATCCAACACGGATTCTTGGAGAAAGGGTGGTTTCAAAAACCAACTTGGTCACGAGCTCAACATAGCAGTCAGGTGACGACTTGGTGATACTTCCGAGAAGATATACAGAAAATCATGAACCATCGATATGTTACTAAGCTCGAGAGCAATCTTGCTTTCCAGGCAAGATGATATGATCAAATGAGCGAGGGATTGACAAAATCCTAACTCACCGATCGAAGGGTGCACCAAAAATAAGGACTAGGTAGCACGTTCAGTCTTAGAATGATGATTCAAGAACCAACACACTAAGAATGAAACTATTGTCCTTTAACTACCAAGCAACAAGGTTGCTAGGAGTATTGATTTCACACATCACGAATCACTTGTCGACATTCCGGTTGTAACAACACGGGAACCGAGAAATGAATAATGATGGAGAGAGTATCACTGTATCAAGAGTTCATAAGAGGGTGTGCAATTCCCATGATACTCTTGACATAAAGAAGATAATACTTCAAGGTAGAGCAGAGAAGAAGCTGGATTGGCATTTTGATCTGCGGAATACAATTGTTTTGACCCAATCCTAGACATGGATGAGGTACTGGAGTTTGTTTCTCCTAGTCATTCCGGAATAGAATGATTCGACGGACCACAAGAGTAATAGGCATTGGCGAATGCATAATCACTCCTGACTATCAATTGATAGACAAGGGCCAGAAAACAACTAAAGAGGGACAACTCAAAGGAACATATGATTTTCTGAGTTGTGGATGCATAGATTAGCATGTCGAACAAGTTCAACATGTTTCTTCCGGATAACCCATGCAGAAGAGTAGAACTGGCAGAGCCACCATATAAAATGAAGAACTCATCGAGAGCACTCTTGTTGTGATCCTTGGTTCAAAGAACTTCTGCCATAAGTGGTTCATAGTATTTGGAAGAAGGATATACCACGGACCTCGAGGACTAACGCAAAGGTTACTAGTATCCTAAAGGAACTAGCAATCACTATTAACATGAGGTAAGTAGGGTAAATCTCGGGTTCAAAACTCGGAAGTAGAATACCTACCAACTAAATGGCATCATGGGATGCTTTCGAGGATGATGGCCAGAATCATCACATTGGGAACACAAATCATGGCTAGCTTACTAGATGATCCCCTAAGACACCTAGGGTCATAATAATAACTCCAACATATATGTCGAGGTAATAGAATACCTCAACTCACAATTAGTGTGATTAACTTGGACTAGAGGAACATCGAAACCAGAGGGAAAGGATTTTGCAAATGCATCAGATTATTTAGAAACCTGGGATGACTTGGACAGCATAACGGCTATAAATGCTCAAAAGAATTTGAGACATGCTATAAAAATGATGGCATAACCATTCAGAAGCACAATATCAAGGTTCCAAGATCAACTATGGATACACAGAGATAGAAGAACTGGACTGAGGCTTAAATCCAACAATCTTATAAGTCTACGGATTAGTAACACGTCATCCTGATAGAAAGAAGAGAAAGCCTAGTTCCTTAACCCCGTAGGAAAGATAAGATGACTCAGATCAGAAGGGCATAAGGTAAAGGAGTAAAAGAGCCTTACGTTCCATCCCACAATCAATTCCCTTATATAACTAAAGCATTTCTAGACTCAACTTCGACCAGTTTGGCTTGGTAATCCTACAGGCAGTCAAGCTCTGATACCACAATCAAGCTGGGATGGAACGCAAAGGGATTAGTAACACGTCATCCTGATAGAAAGAAGAGAAAGCCTAGTTCCTTAACCCCGTAGGAAAGATAAGATGACTCAGATCAGAAGGGCATAAGGTAAAGGAGTAAAAGAGCCTTACGTTCCACCCCACAATCAATTCCCTTATATAACTAAAGCATTTCTAGACTCAACTTCGACCAGTTTGGCTTGGTAATCCTACAGGCAGTCAAGCTCTGATTTTGCAAATGCATCAGATTATTTAGAAACCTGGGATGACTCGGACAGCATAACGGTTGTAAATGCTCAAAAGAATTTGAGACATGCTATAAAAATGATGGCATAACCATTCAGAAGCACAATATCAAGGTTCCAAGATCAACTATGGATACACAGAGATAGAAGAACTGGACTGAGGCTTAAATCCAACAATCTTATAAGTCTACGGATTAGTAACACGTCATCCTGATAGAAAGAAGAGAAAGCCTAGTTCCTTAACCCCGTAGGAAAGATAAGATGACTTAGATAAGAAGGGCATAAGGTAAAGGAGTAAAAGAGCCTTACATTCCATCCCACAATCAATTCCCTTATATAACTAAAGCATTTCTAGACTCAACTTCGACCAGTTTGGCTTGGTAATCCTACAGGTAGTCAAGCTCTGATACCAAAGCTGTCAGGACCCCGACTCAATGCCACATCGATCTAGCATGTAACACCTCATATCCCTTTGCGGCCTCATGCACGGTATCCCCACGGGTGTCGCCTTACCTTTGCCCGGGGCCGCGTCTTTTGGCACACGTATATGATAGTGTCGCTAGCATCCATATTATAAGGAGCCCGGGCTGACATGGCTAGTCGTAAACCCAAAGTGGCACAAACTTACAGGGACAGGCATCCATGACCCAACATCGAATGTGTCGGTCATCAGCGAGTGAATCCAGGCTGTAGCACTGGGCTAGCAGGACTCTGGTGAACCGGGCTGTAGCGGGCTAACAGGACTCCGGTATTCATCGTGTGACATTTCCCCGAAGGGACAGACACAGGAACGAAGAAGGACACATGCCGGCCAGCCTAAGTGTTCCGGAGCAGTAGCAAGCTACCATGGCTCAATGGAAACACTAGGAGACATTTCCCGGTAAGAGAGGCTACTAAGGATAAACAACTAGATAGTCAGATCCCACACATACCAAGCATTTCAATAACATACACACAATATGCTCCATATGTGCAGATACAACATGGCATCACAACATGACTCTACAACTCAAGTATTTATTCAATAGGCTCCGAGGAGGGAGATATTACAAACATGGGTCTCATGACCCAGCATTCAGAGCACACAAGTCAAGCACAAGCGGAAGCTTAACATGTCTGAGTACAGACATCTACAAATGAAAAAGGCTGAGAAGCCTGACTATCTACCAGATCCTGCCGAGGGCACAAGATCGTAGCTGAGGTAACAAGCTAAACGTCGAAGTCCACGCGGTACTACTAGCAAGACTGAAGTCTCTCTGCAAAAACATAAATTAAGCAACGTGAGTACAAATGTACCCAGCAAGACTTACATCAGAACTAACTACATATGCATCATTATCAACAAAGGGGGTGGTGGAGTTTAACTGCAGCAAGCCAGCTTTGACTCGGTGGCTAACCTGAACTACGACTGCAAGTAACTCTTTTGAGGTGGCGCACACGAGTCCACATATTCACCATATCAATACACCACTATGGATCCGCTCCCGTCTCCCTACGAGAACGCCATCCATAGCACTCACGCTTATCTTGCGTATTTTAGAGTATCCACTTTCACTTGTCTATGAACTGTACAGGCAACCCAGAAGTCCTTTACCGCGGACACGGCTATTCGAATAGATAATGTTAACCCTGCAGGGGTGTACTTCTTCACACACGCTCTCACCACTTACCGCCGTTTACACGACATGTACTCGGCAACCTTCAAGCGGAAGCCCAGCGAGGGTGTCGGCCACGACCTGACTAACCACACAAGTCTCACGTCCAGGTTTATCGTCTATTCGGGTTCCATCCGCAAGGAGATCCGGCCGGGGTGTCGCTCACGGCCCCAAACGATGTGTGCAGGGTTCCCAAGCCCACCATCCGGGTGCCACTTGGTACACCGGGCCACTGTGCCTAGTCTGTCCCAAGCCCACCTGTACCGGGTGCCACTTGGTAGACTACTAACACTACCTACAAACACCAGAAACTAGTTGCAACTCCTGGATAGAGATCGAGTTGATTAATAAGTCGAGAGAGTCAATTAAGGATCCCAATGTGTGGTAGTAGCTGATCATGGATCACAAACACAGAACTCAGTTCCTGAGGACGGCTGCAATGAGACAACCCACCATGTACTCCTACATGGCCTCTCACCGCTACCTTTACCAAATCGTGTTCACACACTTAGCTCTCAACAGTAGGACATGTTCACCACATTCCAATTCATCCCCGATGAATCAGACCTGACTCAACTCTAAGCAGTAGCAGGCATGACAAACAAGCATGAATGAGTAGGCACATCAGGGCTCAAACAAATCCTACTCATGCTAGTGGGTTTCATCTATTTACTGTGGCAATGACAGGTCATGCAGAGGATAAAGGGGTTCAGCTACCGCAGCAAGTAACAGATGAATCGTTGTTGTCCTAATGCAGTAAAAGAGAGCAGGAGAGAGAGAGAGTGGGATTTTATCGGAATGAACAAGGGGTTTTTTCTTGCCTGGCACTTCTGAAGATAGCATTGAGTCTTCATCAGTGTCAACAATCACAACGTCGGTACACGTCGTCTACTGAGAAGGGGCAAATATTGGCAAACAAGGAAGAACACAATCAATGCAATGCGACAATATGATGCATGAATGTGACATGGAAATATGATATGATTTGAGCTAATGCAACTAGCAGCAAGTTAAATGGAGTTGGTTTGAACCCCAGGTTCAAATTCAAACTCCACATGTCATTATTTAAATGCCATTCCTATGATTTGTCCTAAACAGCAGCCATAAGTTGTTCTATCATGCATGAAAATGATACAGATGGATAGATTGGATTTTTCTGGTCATTTTTCATATATAAATTATTTCATTCTGAGCTATAGATTATTTTCTATGTTTTTTCAAAGTTTTGGATATTTTCTAAATTAAACAAATCATTTAAGATCTATTTAAATTCCAAAAAAGGAATACTGCGTTAGCCTGACATCATCATGACGTCAGCAGAGTCAACAGGGCTGCCCCGGGTCAAACCTGACCAGGGGGTCCCACTGGTCAGTGTCACGCTGCTGGTTAGGTCGCTGACGTGTGGGCCCAGTCAACGGCCAAGTCAGCGGGTCAACTCAGGCATGTGGGTCCCACTGGGTTTTAAACTAACCTAAACAGAAACTAAACTGGGAATAACTAGGGCGCGGGGCCCATTCGTCAGTGGCCCAGGGGGTTGGTTAGCGGTGTGTTTAGGCCCTAATCACGGCCACGTCAGCGGTCGACACCGGCGACCAAAAGCACGGCGGTGGCTCGCCGGAGATGCTCGGGGACGAAGCTATGGAGCATCGTTTCTCTCGTGGTTTGCAGCTTCGGGACACTGGCAGTGAGGCGCATCCGGTGGTGGCCGCGTGGTGTGCTGGGGGTGTGTGTAGCAGCGGCAGCGGCGAGCCGGGCGGCCGCCGGAGTTTGGGAATCCAAGCTTTAGGCGTTACGGGGCACGGCGGGCGCGGCCGATGGGCTCTACGGGTTGCTGGGGTCACCAGGAACACTCGGAGGCAACGAGCGCAGGTGGAGGAGCTCGGGAGCACGAAGCTCACCGTCCATGGCGGCGGCCGGAGCTCGGGTTCAGCGGGGCAGCTAGCTAGGGGAGGAAATCAAGTGCACAGAGTGAGGGGAAGAGAAGAGGAGCTCACGAGGAGTCGATTGGAGCAGACGGCAAGCTCGAGGGAGGCACCGGAGGCAGCAAATCGACGGCGACGATCTCCGGTGGCCTGCGAGGGGCACGGCGGTGCTTGCGAAGTCCAGGGGCTTCCGGCGTCGGGCGGCTCGGTGAGGAGGACGAGAGGGACGAGGCGGAGCTCGTGGGCGTGTCAGAGAGGCTCGGGGGTGGCTGCGGCTACGGCTATGGCGAACGGCGGCGGCGGCGTTTGGCCATGCGTGTGAGAGCGAGGCAGAGGAGGGGAACGAGGGAGAGGGAGAGAGCGAGGGGGTCCAGGGGGTCAGGGCGGCGCCGAGGAGATGACGCGAGGCGTCGCGGTGGCCAGGCGACGCAGGCAGGCAGCCTGGTGGCGTGGCGAGCTCGGCGGCGTCGCGGTGTCCCTCCTCTGCCTACTGGCACGAGGAGGAAGGTGACAAGGGGGGGTGGGGGCGCCTGGTGGGCTGGGCCGCGCAACTACAATGCTGGGCCGGTTGTGCTGCAGGTAAGCACTAGGTAACTTTCTTCTCTCTCTCTTTTGTTTCTTTTCTATTTCTGTTATTTTGTTTTGGTTTAGTTTGGAAACTAAACCATTTTAAAACTTTCTGTAAATTTTATGTGAACTCAGAGAGCTAGTCCAAGGTCACATGCAAACTTACAAAATATTTGAACATTATTTCTTATATAGCAGAAATAATTCCAACCCAAATATATAATTGATTTAAATCAAAGACCCAAAATAAATTATTTCTGTGACTTCAAAAATATTGGTTTGAATTTTACCTCATGCCAATATTTTCACAGAATAACAGGAACAATTTCTTGGACTCATTTGATGAGATTTAAATGTTGGTTATTTTTAGAGGTTTTTCTGAGGCTTTTGAAAATTCCTCAATTCAAGTTTCATTTGAATTTAAACATGATGCACACATGGAAGCTGGCATAGGTCAGACCAGAATTAGGGATGTGACACCGTGACCAAGGAGGAGGAGAAAACGAGAAACGTTAATGTTTATTTGCTAATTAATAGTATTGCATGCAATGAACTAACCACTGCATGTCGTGTTTGATATCTCAAGTCATTAAAAGCATGCACACTCTTTATCTCTTATTGGTTGATATGTCAAGAAACAAGAAACGAGGTAGAAGTTAATGCACCACGCCTAAGTGTTTTCGGATTATTTGGTTTTCGTAAGATGACTTACACACCTACATGCACCGCGCCTAAGTGTTTTGAGTAACATTTTATCAGTTAAATCTTTGGTCAAAATTTAGCACAAATTACAATGGTGAGGAATAAACCAGGACAGAGTAGTAGTTTAGAAGCCCAAATAAATGAGTGAGGCGCCTTATTGTTACTCTCCACTGTGACTAGTCTTGTGGGAAAAGCTGGGGAAGCTGCCAAAAGAACTGGCCCTAGGAGTAGTAGCTAGGGATCGAGTGTGGGAGATGAACCGGAGAAAGTAAATGCAGAGAGATGAAATGCAAAAAAGACGGAGGGATGTGATGGTTGCTTGTCCGTTTATTTTACCAGGCCATTTATTACTGGGAGTGGTTGGGTTTTGTGATATGACGGCTTTACTGCCGCGCCACGAGCGGGGTGAGAGGTGAGACTCCCATGCAGCCCCGCCCTCTACACTTGTACTACATCGGTCGTGGTTTATTAGTCCCCATTGAATTTGACTAAAGATTTAACTGACAAAATGTTAGTGCATGTCAACAAAAACTATATCGTTGGATTCGTATTTGAACATAGTTTTGAATGATATAATTTTAGGTGACATGCATCAGTATTTATCGTACTATATATAATGTTAGTTCAATTTTTGGTCGTACTAATCTATAGTAGTAAGGTGCCCGTGCGTTTCACCGAAGAGTGAAATGCATTGATCGGGGAGTTGTTTATTTTGACAAAGGATGTGGGGGTCATCTCATGTGTAACGGGTATCGATAGGTTTCTTCGGATATTATCTCATCTCTAGAGCTCACAAACATCCGGGTGAAATAGATAAAAAGGTATCTTTTGCAAACAAAAGCGTTCAACTGTTCAACCTGCATCCAAAACTTGTGAAGAAATAACACTTATTGTGCTTTGCAAGAAATGATCTTTAAGAATTAGTTTTTGAGTATCGATTGTTATACATGTTGGCTACAGATGACATGGCACTTTCTTATTGTCAACAGTTGGCTATACTATTAAGTAATATTAATCATGCCCTTATACACCTAGACGGAGGGATTAAATCAGGATGACTTGCAAGGGGGCAGAGGAGATGTAAGAAATGGTTCATCGTAAGTCTTTCACCAGTACTGTAGTAAAAATTCATACATGGAAGATTCTAGACTAAACCATAAACGGATACACTTTTATTCATGTGCGATACTCCAATAGAGCAAGATCCTGCATGGAAGTCTCCACATGCTTAGATAGTGGATTACATTGAGCGAAGACTAATGATCAACATTTAACTTGATAATGCGTATTTTTTTAGAAGAACAGGGAGGCTCCTTCCCGGTTCCATTATCAAATGAAACCTAAAGTGTCTTACATCAGCTCACTGAGAGGAGCAGTTCAAAGGAAGGACTGTGGCGAAAGCCACTCAAGTTTAGCGACAAGCTTACAGAATCAAAAGCGGCAAAGACACGGGCCATAAGCGCCCACACACACACTACATGTTTTCTAAGTGCACTTGATAATGCGTATGTCCAGGTGAACCTCCTTGGAGTCCCCGTGCACCGAGTCGGCGGGTAAAGGATAGAACGGATGCCATGGGTTTTCCAAGTCCACATTGGCAGGATAGTCCAAGCTCCTCAGATTCCAAGTTAGTCCGATGAGGCCGGTTTCACCACCCACGTGACCCGGAGGGGTAGTAACATTGACCTTGCACCTGTACATCTGCCTCGTGTCGGTGTTAGCGTCAGCGGCGACGCCCCTGACGCACGCTACAAAGACGGGGCGGTGGCCTGCGCGGGCCTCGCTGGTGCCCACGATCAAGAGGAAGACACTTCCGTCCTCCTCCGAGACTAGCAGGCGGCGGTGATCCTCCAGCGACTCCGGCATGGTGAACCGGTAGCACGTGTCGTACTTGATGTTCTCCACCAAGGGCGAGCAGTGACCGCTGCACGCATCCGTGAGGTGATGCACCATGTCCGCCGGCGAGCCACAAAACGGCATCGGGCACTCATAGCAGTGGACGAAGGGCTCCTTGGAGGCATCGACCAGGCCGTCCATGAAACGGGAGTGGCTGTAGGGGACGTTGCACCAGTTGAATATGTGAGCAAGTTACTACGAGATTTAATCCGAATAAGCACAAAATAAATCATGACGACTGTAACAGAGATGAAACTAACCATGTGGACTAGCATAGTAGTAGGATACAGAGTAGAAACATGAATTCTACCACGATTTGAAACCGGAAGGACAGAAACACATACGGTGCAACGGGAGCAGCACCGTTGGCGTTGAGGTTGTCGCCCATGTTGTTGAGGAAGAGGTTGCCGAGGTTGGGGAAGAAGTCGTCGTCGGTGAAGTCGTGGCTGCCAACAGTCATGAGAGTGCGCTCCCCAGATTTCAACAGCGCCCGCCGAATGGAGCGCAGGAGGGAGTGGCTGTAGGGGACATTGCGGCCGCCGAATGGAGCGCAGGAGTAGCACACGAAGCAGTAGATGGTGTCCTTACTAGTACTCCCTAGTCTCTATCTATTTATATCTATATATATCTACTCTTATAGAAAACCGAGTTGGTGATGATGGTTTGCCTGCCATCTTGTAATATAGACCGTCCAATCTATATCTGACGGATATAAAGCCAACTATGACAATTTTACAAAAGATACGCACACCTCTCTCCACATTTACAGATAAGGCCTTACCTCGTGCTCCTCCCTATGTCTCTATCTCTACAAGTACTTTTTTACAACAAATCGAATAGTGCTGCGTCGTCCGCTGCACGCCCGGCTAAACACACCTTCTCGCCTCCATCATCACCAACTGAGTCTTTTATAGGAGTAGGAGTAGAGAAAAAACCGAGATGGTGATGATGGTGTGTCGTGCAATGCACGGGCATCTTGCTATTTTTTTGCATATAAGTCCAAACACCACGTAGACACGGTCTTTGAGCATGGTTCGTAGTCGTTCCACGATCGGGCATCGAAGTTTGTAACTATTTTAGATTAGAATATACTACTCCTCCGGTGCTAGTAGTAGAGCAGAGTCCTACTCTACTACTCTACTCTAGCAAGCTAGGCATAGTACTGTAGTAGGTACTGTAGGGAGTACTAGTACTGTGATCACTCAAGCAAGTTGTCTGGCATCGATATGACCCTACGCTGCTGGTATGTGTCTCGTAAGTCAAGCGGCATGCTGTAGTCATCATCACCTGTCCACTTCCCGCAGCACATATTCGCTTCTCCATCTTTGTCCGCACATAATCTCGTCCAAGCTTCCATCCCTGCTAAGGCGCCTCCCCCCCTCGTCCGAAACCCAAGCACTAACAATGGCAGAACCGAGCAACATCCGCCAAAAGAGTGGCTGGAATTTGCTCCCCACAGAGGTAATCAAGCTCATTGTTTCGCGTGTGGACAATCTCAGTACCATGCCGCTCGCCGCGTGCTTGTCGAGGCTGTACCGTTTACTCAAAGCCCTCAGGCCGGAGCTTTTTAAGCCAGCTCCTTGCTTGCTGATGCCGCCTGATCTTCAGAAACGGCATGTCACACAACATAACGATCGTAGGGTGGCGAGCATCAACCCCCTTCACTGCGATCGGATCCCCGTCAGCCTCAGCTACATTAATGGTATGTACTGGGTCGGCATGAACACGTCTTGGATGGTGCTCGTCAACGGTCGCGGCACCTGGATGCTCGTGGAGGTCTACACCCGGCGATTGATCCCCCTTCCTTCGATTAACACTGCACTGCTTTGGCACCGCGGCCCAGAATACTCGGAATCTTACAGTAGCCAACATGATACCAAGTTTGATTTGCTCAAGGTTGTAATCTGCTAAGTGCCCACAAGATCTGGGAATTATAAAGATTTCAGGCTAATTGTGTTCTTCAACCGCGGTCTCGCCTATCTGACAGGTCACTGCGGTAAGTGGAGAAATTTGCACGTCCATCGCAGGATCATACATCCTCCATGGTTCTCTGATGCCATTGAACACAAGGGCTTCATTTACGCTGTCGACTCCTTCTATGGCTGGACGTATTGCTGGCCTACTCCAGTCATCGCTACAAACGGCTGTTACAGCAGTATGTTACTTTCCTATGATATCATGATGGCTTGCTTATATTACTGTCAACATTTACTGAAAAAATATTCATGCTCATAACATGTTATTCTGAAGATTGACTAAATCAAGAGCCCTTTTTTATTTGACTCCAACTTGATATGATGTTGTAGGCCGCCTGGTGTCCCTACCCTTCCTAATCCCAGAACCTTTCAAAGAAAAGCGGCATGGCAGTTGCAGGTGGTTCCTGGCTCGATCAGACGACGACGAAAGATTGATGATCGTTCGCACGTACCGGACATGTTGTTTCGCGGAATACAATCACAATCACTGCAAGGTCTTTGAGCAGGATCCCAGCTTCTCTGGGCCTTCAGGAATTTTTGACTGGAGGCTGGTAAGTAGCCTTGGCACACGCTCTCTGTTTGTCGGACTGAATTATCCGATTAACCAGGAGATAACCGACGGCAAGGATCATGATGGCAGCGCGGTTTCGTTCATCAGGCAAAACTGTGTGTACACAGCGTACCATGCGTCTCTGCATGCACCATACCCTGATATGTGCCGCCACGCTCTGCAGCCCAAAGTAGGAGAGAGGGTCGCAAGTATCAGACTTCGACCTGCTGGCTGGAGTTTCCCCCGTCAGGCACCCATCTGGTTCAAGCCGTCAGCCAATCTCCACAGCTTAATAAATAGTAACGTCTAACTGAGCCAGTTAGTTAGATGCGTACACTTGGTGTAGTAGGATCTTTATTTAGTTTGATGCATACACTTGTTCTTTTTTGGTAGCCCTTTTGTAATGATGGCTGATGTTTGGTTTGGAAGAGAGAGCTGCGTCTTCACTCTTCTGGCCTGCTTACTGCTTCTGTTGCACCCCCAGCCCTGGTTGTTGCTGCTGCTGTTTTCAATGTACAATCAGTAGTATATTTCGTCTGTTGGTTGAATATAAATGTGTTGTTAGAACGACAAACACAATGTTTTGGAAGTCGTTGCACGGTTCGATCCTTTAGTGCCCCGTACCGTACGTAGCTCATACTATTTTTCGTACGAACACATTTTCCACTTGTTGATAACATGCAGCCCACTGATGAAGGCCCAATACAGAAGCCCATAATTAACTGGAAGGGACGCTCTCACATGAATCCGGCCCAGGTACATGCTCATGGTCCCCTAAACATAAATAAGTAAATAAATAAATAAAGCTAAATGCTCATGCACCAGTTCTTTGGGAAAATAGGTAGCCCAGTATTTCTTTTTGAAGAATACCCAAGCTAGGCCTATTTGTTTTCTCCGAATTACTGGGCTGCAAATCTTTCAAGACGAGCAAATGGGATATTAGTTTTTTTTGAATTTGTTCTTCACTGATATCTTATATGTATTTCATTGGATTTAACATGACAAAGTACTAACTTATTTTTAAATTTGTTTTAGTATTGCTATTAATTTTTGGATTAAGAATATTTCGCTCCCCAGCAAAAATTTCCCACATATTATTTATTTTTTTGACCCTGGTACTGACCAGAAAATGGCCGGCAATTCTAAAAATTGAAAACGGGCTGCAATAAATTCCATATGAATTAGAAAATGAGTAAAAATTATAAAAATAATAGCAAATGGGCTGTACACGCCACATATTTCGAGGTTGACTTGTTTACGCAAGGCTTTGTCAGTGAACACACGATTCTAGCCGCCATGCTTCTTCAATCTCGGATCTTCTTGCTCCAGCCGCCTAAACTAGCGTTAGCGGGACTGCCTGCTCCCTCCTCTTGTGCACCGCTGTGATGCCCCGCAGGCTTCCCCGGCCTACCCTACTCCCTCCGCTGGCCTGGCCGCACGCAATCAACTGCCTGCTTATTACGCGAAAAAAATGATTCCTCCCACTGACATCTGGGGCGCACCGGTTGGGAGGCTGACCTGTGGGCCTGCTATGTTGACGCGTACGCAGGGCTTGTCAACTTAGTCAACAAACGATTCTAGCAGCAGTAACCGTTGGATTTGAATCAAACGGTCCTGCTGCTTCTTCAATCGCTGCTCTTCTTGCACCAGCCGCCCAAACCAGCGCCGGGGAGACCGCCTGCTCCTGCCTCCAGTGTCCGGCTGTGCTGCCGTTGAGGCCTCATCGCCCCCTACTACTCCCACCGCTAGTCAGGCCCTACGGCGACGGTAGCCTCACACCGCAGCCGAACCAGTGAACCCTGGTACTCCTCTCCGCGTGGGCATCCACTGCCACGTCTTCCCCGGCTCCGCGTCGTCCCCTTCCTAGGCCTCACCATCATCCACCGCCTTGGTGCTCTCGGCGCGATGTGGTCAATGTGGTCAACGACATTCCATCGGGAGAGTATTGTACGTGTAGAGGCTCACAGCTGGGTCCACGGCCACAACCCAGTTTTTTTGTGATTTGCCAAGTAAGTCGCTTTGTCAGGCCTGTTGGGCTACAAATCTTTCAAGACGAGGAGAGCTTTCATTCAGCTGGCCGAGAAAATGGCCCATCAGTAATGAGAAATGGGCTGTACATTTTTAAAACACATCAAACCGACAGTTAGTTTCAAATACCTTTTTTTTATTTCGAGATTTTAAATTACATTAATTTTTATGCGTGGAGAATTTGTTGGATTTTATATTGATTTACATTTATTTTTAAAATCAGTTTGAATGTGAGTCGAAATTTTGGGATTAAAAACAGTTCGGACCGCACCGAAATATGCAAAATTTTGTATAAGTTTTTAACTATGGCCACAATATGGGCTGTAATGCTAACAAAAATATTATGGGCTCCAGTAAAACCTTAAGAATTAGCAAATGGGCTGTAAATTATTAAAAATAATGGTAGATGGGCTGTATGCTGTTTTCCACAGATTTGAGGCTTTCATAAAAAAAGGTTGACGCACAAGCAGTGACTGTTGGATGGCCATCCAACGGCCGTCGTGCTTCTTCAATATCTGCTCTTCCTGCTCCAGCCGCTCAAACAAGTGCCGACGGGACTGCCTGCTCCCTCCTCCCCGCGGCCGGCTGTGCTGCCGCGCAGGCCTCACCGCCCCACCGTACTCCCATCGCTGGCCTAGTCATCCCTCTACTCACCCACACCTGCTGTTATTCTCCGGCGACGGCAGACAAACCAGTAAACCCTCGTTCAGTCGTACTCCCCTCCGCGTGGGAAACAACTGCGGAGTCTTCCCTGCCTTCGTGTCGTTCCCTTCCTAGGCCTCGCCGTTGTCCACCGCCCTAGTGCTCTCGCGTGAAAAAATGATTCGCCCCCCCCGGACTGCTGGGACCCACCAGCTACATATTCGCACACAAGGAAGTGCTTGACAGTCGGGACCCACCTGGTCGAAGCGTACGTAGTGTTGTCATTCTGTTCGCGAACGTGTATGTACATACTGGTCGATGTAGAGGCGCGCACGTGTCATAGATGTAGAGGCATGCACGTGTCGTAGTAGAGGCGCGCACGTAGCATGTACACGTACGTACAACAGCGAGGGTGCAAGAAAGAAAATATGGCCACGTACCTGCATACGAGCAGGGTCTCAAACGCCGACTCGCGCATACGTACATGGCTGGGTCAGAACGGAGAAACAACGTCATCGTCGTGTTCATGGGGAGCCAACCGGTTGGGTCGGAACGGAATGTGTGGTCGTGTTCATCGGGAGGGCTTGGACGAAACATGCGATGGAAACGAGGCCTAGCGTACCGCACAACGGAGGAAACGACCTTGTGTTCGACCGACCACGTTCTAAACGGGGTCCTGTTGATCGGGAGGGGCCTGGCGTACCGCAAAACGGAGGAAACAGACCTCCTATGGTCGAAACGGGGGTCCTATTGATCGAGAGGGGTGTGGCGTACCGCAAAACGGATAAAACTGACTTGTGTTGGAGCGCTACGGTATAAACGGGGGTCCTGTTGATCGGGAGGGGTGTGGCGTACCGCAAAACGGACGAAACGGACTTGTGTTGGAGCGTTACGGTCGAAACAGGGGGGGAGGGGTGTGGCGTACCGCAAAACGGGACTCCATGGGATACTGTTCATCTCCACCGTCGACCTCCTCCAGCCTCCACGGGGTACCGTCGACTTCCTCCAGCCTCCACGGGCTCATGTTCATCCAGCCTCCACCGCGCGCTACTCCACCGGCTACTGTTCAACCACCCCTCCACGGGCACCCCTCCACCGTCTATTGTTCATCCAGCTCTCCACACCACGGGGTCCTGTTCAACCACCCTCCACGGCCACCCCTCCACCGTCTACTGTTCATCCAGCCCTCCACACCACGGGTTCCTGTTCAACCACCCCTCCACGGCCACCCCTCCACCGTCTACTGTTCATCCAGCCCTCCACACCACGGGTTCCTGTTCATCCAGAGGCAATGCCACCGCTCACTGTTCATCCAACCCCCCCCCCCCCCCCCGCAACACTCACTATTCATCCCAGAGGCAGCATCGATCGGCTTCAGTTAGCAGCAGTAGCGAAGGAATCGCTCCATCGGGTTCAGTTAACAGCCATCGATCGACCGCTCGGGTTCAGTAACGCGTAGCCTGCAGTGTAATCGCTCGGGTTCAGTTAGAGCCCAACGCCTCGCTCAGCTTCAGTTAGAGCCAACGCCTCGCACACACGCGCGTACGTACGAGAGAAACGCGCATCGCTCCGCCCCCGACCTCCCATCGTAACCGGCAACTCCCCAAAATTTTCCTCCCCCTTGCTTCTACCACAGTTTTTTCCGTCATGGACGGCCCAAAGAATGTCATGCAGCTGCGTCTCCGGCCCGCCCAGGACGAAAAGCCCATTTTTTGTCATGATTTTTTGTCATAGAAGTAGGAGCCCACCACATCTATGATGATACTGGGTTTTGTCACAATTATCATCATAGAAGTGTCATATGTATGACAGAAAAAAATTCGTTCGGCCCAAAATGTCATGGATGTGTCTTTTTTTGTAGTGATCATTGCAAGCAAAGATTTCCCTAGCAGCTTCTTCATTCATAACATAACCCTTAGGAACAACAGGCAACACATAATCATTGGGGGAACGTTCATCATCACTATCATCAATAGCATCTTCAATATTTTCATTCCCCCTAACTCTAGCAAGTTGTTCATCAAGAAATTCACCTAATGACAAAGTAGTATCACACACAGAAGTAGTTTCATCATGCATAGCAGAAGTGGCATCATCAATAACATGCGACATATCAGAATTCATAGCAGTAGCAGGTTCAGGTGTCGCAAACTTACTCATAACAGAAGGAGAATCTAGTGCAGAGCTAGATGGCAGTTCCTTACCTCCACTCGTAGTTGAGGGATAGATCTTGGTTTTAGCGTCTTTCAAGTTCTTCATAGTGATCAACAGATATAAATCCCAAGTGACTCAGAGAATAGAGCTATGCTACCCGGCAATGGCGCCAGAAATTAGTCTTGATAACCCACAAGTGTAGGGGATCGCAACAGCTTTCGAGGGTGAATTACAACCCAAATTTATCGATTCGACACAAGGGGAGCCAAAGAATATTCTTGAGTATTAGCAATTGAGTTGTCAATTCAACCACACCTGGATAACGTAGTATCTGTAGCAAAGTATTTAGTAGCAAAGTAGTATGATAGTAATGGTAACAGTAGCAAAAGTAAAGATAAATGTTTTTGGGGGTTTGTAGTAGTTGTAACAGTAGCAACG
Source organism: Triticum aestivum (assembly GCF_018294505.1). Classification (NCBI taxonomy): domain Eukaryota; kingdom Viridiplantae; phylum Streptophyta; class Magnoliopsida; order Poales; family Poaceae; genus Triticum; species Triticum aestivum. The sequence continues at coordinate 442,649,450 of NC_057795.1, forward strand.
GAAAAGTAAATAAGCGGAGAACAATATATGAAAAGCTCGTAGGCAATGGATCAGTGATGGATAATTATGCCGGATGCGATTCCTTATGTAATTGTTATAACATAGAGTGACACAGAACTAGCTCCAATTCATCAATGTAATGTAGGCATGTATTCCATAAATAGTCATACGTGCTTATGGAAAAGAACTTGCATGACATCTTTTGTCCTACCCTCATGTGGCAGTGGGGTCCTAGTGGAAACTAAGGGATATTAAGGCCTCCTTTTAATAGAGAACCAGACCAAAGCATTAACACATAGTGATACATGAACTCCTCAAACTACGGTCATCACCAAGAAGTATCCCGATTATTGTCACTTCGGGGTTGTCGGATCATAACACATAATAGGTGACTATAGACTTGCAAGATAGGATCAAGAACACACATATATTCATGAAAACATAATAGGTTCAGATCTGAAATCATGGCACTCGGGCCCTAGTGACAAGCATTAAGCATAGCAAAGTCATAGCAACATCAATCTCAGAACATAGTGGATACTAGGGATCAAACCCTAACAAAACTAACTTGATTACATGGTAAATCTCATCCAACCCATCACCGTCCAGCAAGCCTACGATGGAATTACTCACGCACGGTGGTGAGCATCATGAAATTGGTGATGGAGGATGGTTGATGATGACGATGGCGACGAATCCCCCTCTCCGGAGTCCCGAACGGACTCCGGATCAGCCCTCCCGAGAGAGATTAGGGCTTGGTGGCGGCTCTGTGTCGTAAAACGTGATAAAACTTTCTCTCTGATTTTTTTCTCCGCGAGACGGAATATATGGAGTTGGAGTTGAGGTCGGTGGAGCTCCAGGGGGCCCACGAGATAGGGGGGGGGCGCCCCCTGTCTCGTGGATAGGCCCTGGGCCCCCTGACGTATTTCTTTCGCCCAGAAATTCTTATGAATTCCAAAAAGTGCCTCCATGGATTTTCAGGACATTCCGAGAACTTTTCTTTTCTACACATAAAACAATATCATGGCAGTTCTGCTGAAAACAGCGTCAGTACGGGTTAGTTTCATTCAAATCATGCAAGTTAGAGTCCAAAACAAGGGAAAACATGTTTGGAAAAGTAGATACATTGGAGACGTATCAGACACCTAAGTTTGATTGTGTTAAATATTTATGGATACCGATGTTTTCCGTGAATTTAGCACTAAATATGGACTTGAGTCTGAGATAGTAGCTTCTTTCTGTGAATCATTTGCTACTCATGTTGACCTCCCTAAGGAGAAGTGATTTAAATATAATCCTCCCATTGAAGTAAAAGTAGTTGCACCTATTACAGTTGAAGAAAAGACTATCACTTATAATGATCCTATTGTTCCTACTACTTATATTGAGAAACCACCTTTCCCTGTTAGGATAAAGGATCATGCTAAAGCTTCAACTGTGGTTCGTAAGAGTAATACTAAAACACCTACACCACCTGAGCAAATTAAAGTGGACCCTAGTATTGTTATGGTTAAAGATCTCTTGGCTGATAATATTGATGGGCATGTTATTTACTTCTGTGATGAAGCTGCTCGAATTTCTAGACCTGATGCTAAGAATAAACATAGACCTGTTGTAGGCATGCCTGTTATTTCTGTTAAAATAGGAGATCATTGTTACCATGGCTTATGTGATATGGGTGCTAGTGCTAGTGCAATACCTCATTCCTTATACAAAGAAATTATGCATGATATTGCACCTGCTGAGATAGAAGAAATTGATGTTACTATTAAGCATGCCAATAGGGATACTATTTCACCAGTTGGGATTGTTAGAGATGTTGAAGTCTTGTGTGGGAAAGTTAAATATCCTGCTGATTTTCTTGTTCTTGGTTCCCCATAAGATGACTTTTGTCCCATTATATTTGGTAGACCCTTCTTGAATACTATTAATGCTAAGATAGACTGCAAAAAGGATGTTGTTACTATTGGTTTGTCTCATGAGTTTAATTTTGCTAAATTTCGTAGACAACCCCATGATAAAGAATTGCCTAGTAAGGATGAAATTATTGGTCTTGCTTCTATTGCCGAGCCTCCTAATGATCCTTTAGAACAATATTTGCTAGACCATGAAAATGATATGTTTATGAATGAAAGAAGGGAGATATATGAAGTATTCTTTAAACAGGGACCTATTTTGAAACACAACTTGCCTGTTGAAATCCTAGGGGATCCTCCACCACCCAAGGGTGATCCCGTGTTTGAGCTTAAACCATTACCTGATACTCTTAAATATGCTTATCTGGATTAAAAGAAGATATATCCTGTTATTATTAGTCCTAACCTTTTAGAGAAGGAAGAGGAGAAGTAATTGAAAACTCTGAAGAAGCACCATGCTGCTATTGGATATACTCTTGATGATCTTAACGACATTAGTCCCACTCTATGTCAACACAAAATAAAATTGGAGAAAGACGCCAAACCAGTTATTGATCACCAACGACGGTTAAATCCTAAGATGAAAGAAGTGGTAAGAAAGAAAATACTAAAGCTCCTGGAGGTAGGTATAATTTATCCCGTTGCTGATAGTCAGTGGGTAAGTCCTGTCCATTGTGTCCCTAAGAAGGGAGGTATTACTGTCGTTCCTAATGATAAAGATGAATTGATCCCACAAAGAATTGTTATAGGTTTTAGGATGGTAATTGATTTTCGCAAATTAAATAAAGCTACTAAAAAGGATCATTACCCTCTGCCTTTTATTGATCAAATGCTAGAAAGATTATCTAAACATACTCATTTTTGCTTTCTAGATGGTTACTTTGGTTTCTCTCAAATACCTGTGTCAGTAGAGGACCAAGAAAAGACCACTTTTACTTGCCCTTTCGGTACTTTTACTTATAGTTGTATGCCTTTTGGTTTATGTAATGCACCTGCTACCTTTCAAAGATGCATGATGGCTATATTCTCCGACTTTTGTGAAAAGATTGTTGAGGTTTTCATGGATGATTTCTCCATTTATGGATCTTCTTTTGATAATTGCTTGAGCAACCTTGATCGAGTTTTGCAGAGATGCGAAGATACTAGTCTTTTCTTGAATTGGGAGAAGTGTCACTTTATGGTTAATGAAGGCATTGTCTTGGGGCATAAAATTTCTGAAAGAGGTATTGAAGTTGATAAAGCTAAAGTTGATGCTATTGAAAAGATGCCATGTCCCAAGGACATTAAAGGTATAAGAAATTTCCTTGGTCATGCTTGTTTTTATAGGAGATTCATTAAGGACTTCTCTAAAATTTCTAGGCCTCTGACCAATCTCTTACAAAAAGATATTCCTTTTGTCTTCGATGATGATTGTGTAGAAGCATTTGAAATACTTAAGAAAGCTTTGATTTCTGCACCTATTGTTCAGCCAGCTGATTGGAATTTACCCTTTGAAATTATGTGTGATGCTAGTGATTATGCTGTAGGTGCTGTTCTAGGACAAAGAGTTGATAAGAAACTAAATGTTATTCAATATGCTAGTAAAACTTTAGACAATGCCCAGAGAAATTATGCTACTACTGAAAAAGAATTTTTAGCAGTTGTGTTTGCTTGTGGTAAGTTTAGACCTTATATTGTTGATTCTAAAGTAACTGTTCACACTGATCATGTTGCTATTAAATACCTTATGGAAAAGAAAGATGCTAAACCTAGACTTATTAGATGGGTTCTCTTGCTACAAGAATTTTATTTGCATATTATTGATAGAAAGGGAGCTGAGAACCCCGCTGCAGACAACTTGTCTAGGTTAGAGAATGTTCTTGATGACCCACTACCTATTGATGATAGATTCCCTAATGAACAATTAGCTGTCATAAATGCTTCTCATAATACTCCATGGTATCATGATTATGCTAATTACATTGTTGCTAAATTTATACCACCTAGTTTCACATACCAGCAAAAGAAAAAGTTTTTCTATGATTTAAGACATTGCTTCTGGGATGACCCACACCTTTACAAAGAAGGAGTAGATGGTGTTATTAGACGTTGTGTACCTGAGCATGAACAGTAACAGATCCTACGCAAGTGTCACTCCGAGGCTTATGGAGGACACCATGCTGGAGATAGAACTGCACACAAGGTATTGCAATCCGGTTTTTATTGGCCTACTCTCTTCAAAGATTCCCGTAAGTTTGTGTTGTCTTGTGATGAATGTCAAAGAATTGGTAATATTAGTAGACTTCAAGAAATGCCTATGAATTATTCTCTTGTTATTGAACCATTTGATGTTTGGGGCTTTGATTATATGGGACCGTTTCCTTCCTCTAATGGATATACACATATTTTAGTTGTTGTTGATTACGTTACTAAGTGGGTAGAAGCTATTCCAACTAGTAGTGCTGATCATAACACCTCTATTAAGATGCTTAAAGAAGTTATTCTTCCAAGGTTTGGAGTCCCTAGATACTTAATGACTGATGGTGGTTCACATTTTATTCATGGTGCTTTTCGTAAAATGCTTGCTAAGTATGATGGTAATCATAGAATTGCATATCCTTATCACCCACAGTCTAGTGGCCAAGTAGAACTTAGCAATAGAGAGCTCAAATTAATTTGGCAAAAGACTATTAATAGGTCTAGAAAGAATTGGTCCAAGAAACTTGATGATGCACTATGGGCTTATAGAACTGCATATAAAAATCCTATGGGTATGTCTCCATAAAAAATGGTTTAAGGAAAAGCATGTCACATACCTCTTGAACTAGAACATAAGGCATATTGGGCCATTAAAGAGCTCAATTATGATTTCAAACTTGCCGGTGAGAAGAGGTTATTTGATATTAGCTCACTTGATGAGTGGAGAACCCAGGGCTATGAGAATGCCAAACTGTTTAAAGAAAAAGTTAAAAGATGGCATGACAAAAGGATACAAAAGCGTGAGTTTAATGTAGGTGATTATGTTTTGCTATACAACTCTCGTTTAAGACTTTTTGCAGGAAAACTTCTCTCTAAATGGGAAGGCCCTTATGTTATCAAGGAGGTCTATCATTCTGGTGCCATAAAAATCAACAACTTTGAAGGCACAAATCCAAAGGTGGTGAACGGTCAAAGAATCAAACATTATATCTCAGATAATCCTATAAATGTTGATACTAATGTTATTGAAACCGTAACCCTGGAGGAATATATAAGAGACACTTTCCAGAACGTTTCAGAATCCGAAAAGAGATAGGTATGTGGTACGGTAAGTAAGCCGACTCCAAAACAGTTCTAATAACAAATTTTCTTTGTTTTGGAATATTTAAGAAAATAAGAAAATAAGAAGTAGTCCGGGATGGACACGAGGCATCCACGAGGGTGGAGGGCGCGCCCTGCCTCGTGGGCACCTCGTGTGCTCTCCGGACTCTGTTTTCTTGCACGATACTTCCTTTGGTCGGTAAAAATTCATTATATAATCTCCCGAAGGTTTTGACCACCGTATCACACAAATATCCTCCATCTTTTTCTCAAGCTGTTTTCTGTCAGATTTTTCAAGGCCAGGCATCATGTCGTCACCCTCCTCGAACAATGAAGGCAACAATGCTTGGCTAATGAAGATAGAGCTGAAGACAGAAGAACCCGGGGAGATTAACAAGGATGATGGGATCAAGAAGGTCATGGAGGATCAAGCTCCGGCAGCAGAAGAAGAAGATATCCTTCAACCTCATCAAAATCTTCTTACCCCAACTGAGATTGAAGCTTTCAAGATGATTGAATTAGCTCGCATACAAAACAAGTATCTCACATGTGAAAATATTTTGTTGAAGGATCGTATCACCGCACTCAAGGGCATTATCTGCAAACTGGAGGAACTCCTACGCTCGATGTGTGACTATCCATCATCACCACCACTTTCATCACCTCCGAAGAAGGAGACATAACCACATGGGTATGGGCACTCCCCTTGGCAACTGCCAAGCTTGGGGGAGGTGCCTCGGTATCGCATCATCATCACACTCCTATCTTTACCGTTTTACTTAGTTCGATCCTTTTAGTAATATCTTGATCTAGTAGAATAAAGTTTTGGTATGAATTAGTATTGAGTTTTGCCTTATGATCCCTCTATGTAATTGAGTCCATGAGCTATATATAATAAAGATTAGTGTTGAGTCAAGGGCTTTGCTGTCTTGCTATAATCTTGAGGGAATAAAAATAAAATAAGAATAAAAAGAAATAAAAAAATCATATTGATCTTATGGAGAGTAATGACTTCACATATAAGAGTATGATGATTAAAAGTTGTTGAGAGTTGGCAAACACAGTTTTGGTCATCATTGCAATTAATAGGGAGTAATAAAGAAAGAGAGTTTCTCACATATAAATATACTATCTTGGACATCCTTTTATGACTGTGAGCACTCATTAAAATATGACATGCTAAAGAGTTGATGTTGGACAAGGAAGACAACGTAATGGGTTATGTTTTCTTATATTCGAAATAAAGTATATTGTCATGGATCATCCAACATGTTGAGCTTGCCTTTCCCCCTCATGCTAGCCAAATTCTTTGCACCAAGTAGAGATACTACTTGTGCTTCCAAATATCCTTAAACTCAGTTTTGCCATGAGAGTCCACTATACCTACCAATGGATTGAGTAAGATCCTTCAAGTAAGTTGTCATGTTGCATGCAATAAAAATTCCTCTGTAAATATGTATGACTTATTAGTGTGGAGAAAATAAGCTTTATACGATCTTGTGATATGGAAGCAATAAAAGCGACGGACTGCATAATAAAGGTCTGTATCACAAGTGGCAATATAAAGTGACGTTCTTTTGCATTAAGATTCCGTGCATCCAACCATAAAAGCACATGACAACTTCTGCTTCCCTCTGTGAAGGGCCTATCTTTTACTTCTTGTCATATACATTATGCAAGAGTCATGGTGATCTTTACCTTTCCTTTTTTATATTTTATCCTTTGGCAAGCACCTCGTGTTGGAAAGATCCTTATATATATATATATATATATATATATATATATATGTATAGGAGTAGGATTTTCTACAATAGCTTGCCACAGAACTAGTTAAGGTTTTCAACGGTGTAAAAGTTCTCTAAAATCCTAAAAAAAATACTGAACCAACACACCTACAATATAACATGATCCAACGGATGGATTGAAAAGATATGACTGCATGTGTCCTGGACAAAAAGAACAAATGTTTCAATATATATTGATCCTGCAGTGAGCTGAAATGATTGTTTTTTCACTGAGGATGCATAAATGCATATTTTCACAATCACACCGTTAGATCATCTTATTATATTGGAGTGAGGCTTCCCTATTTAATTCATATTTTTTACTTACTTTTAAACCTTTAAATGTTTAGCAAGCCTTAACTAGTTCTGTGGCAAGCTATGATAGACACAGCTTTACCTATATATATATATATATATATATATATATATATCCAATTGGATGTAAGTTAGCATGAACTATTATTGTTGACATTACCCTTGAGGTAAAGGTTGGGAGGCAACACTACACGCCCCTATCTTTCTCTATGTCCGATTAAAACTCCATACCCATAAGTATTGCGTGAGTGTTAGCAATTGTGAAAGCTAAATGATAGTTGAGTATGTGGACTTGCTGAAAAGCTCTTATATTGACTCTTTTCGATGTTATGATAAATTGCAATTGCTTCAATGACTGAGATTATAGTTTGTTAGTTTTCAATGAAGTTTCTAATTCATACTTGACATTGTGAATAGATTGTTACTTTAGCATAAGAAATCATATGACAAAATAAATATATGTTGTTGTTATAAGAATGATCATGATGCCCTCATGTCCGTATTTTATTTTATCGACACCTTTATCTCTAAACATGTGGACATATTTTTCTATATCGGCTTCCGCTTGAGGACAAGCGAGGTCTAAGCTTGGGGGAGTTGATACGTCCATTTTGCATCATGCTTTTATATTGATATTTATTGCATTATGGTCTGTTATTACACGTTATGTCACAATACCTATGCCTATTCTCTCTTATTTTACAAGGTTACATGAAGAGGGAGAATGCCGACAGCTGGGATTCTGGGCTGGAAAAGGAGCAAATATTAGAGACCTATTCTGCGCAGCTCCAAAAGTCCTGAAACTCCACGAAAGTCATTTTTGGATTTAATAAAAAATACTGAGTGGAACAAATACCAGAGGGGGACCACCCACCGTCCACGAGGGTGGGGGCGTGCCCTACCCCCTGGGCGCGCCCCTTGCCTCGTGGCCCCCCTGGCAGCCTTTCGGTGACCATCTTCTGCTATATGAAGTCTTTTACCCTGGAAAAAATCATAAGCAAGATTTCAGGATGAAACACCACCGCCACGAGGCGGAACCTTGGCGGAACCAATCTAGGGCTCCGATGGAGCTGTTCTGCCGGGAAACTTCCCTCCGGGAGGGGGAAATCATCACCACCGTCATCACCATCGATCCTCTCATCGGGAGGGGGTCAATCTCCGTCACCATCTTCACCAGCACCATCTCCTCTCAAACCCTAGTTCATCTCTTGTATCCAATCTTTCTCCTAAAACCTCAGATTGGTACCTATGGGTTGCTAGTAGTGTTGATTACTCCTTGTAGTTGATGCTAGTTGGTTTATTCAGTGGAAAATCAAATGTTCAGATCCTTAATGCATATTTATACCCCTCTGATTATGAACATGAATATGCTTTGTGAGTAGTTACTTTTGTTCCTGAGGACATGGGTGAAGTCTTGCTATAAGTAGTCATGTGAATTTGGTATTCGTTCGATATTTTGATGAGATGTATGTTGTCACTCCTCTAGTGGTGTTATGTGAACGTCGACTACATGACACTTAATCATTGTTTGGGCCTAGATGAAGGCATTGGGAAGTGATAAGTAGATGATGGGTTGCTAGAGTGACAGAAGCTTAAACCCTAGTTTATGCGTTGCTTCATAAGGGGTTGATTTGGTTCCACATGTTTCATGCTATGGTTAGGTTTACCTTAATACTTCTTTTGTAGTTGCGGATGCTTGCAATAGTGTTTAATCATAAGTGGGATGCTTGTCCAAGAAAGGGCAGTACCCAAGCACCGTTCCACCCACATATCAAATTATCAAAGTAACGAACACGAATCATAGGAGCGTGATGAAAACTAGCTTGACGATAATTCCCATGTGTCCTCGGGAGCGCTTTTATCTATATAAGAACTTGTTCAGGCTTGTCCTTTGCTACAAAAAGGATTGGGCCACCTTGCTGCACCTTATTTACTTTCATTGCTTGTTATCCGTTACAAATTACCTTATCACAAAACTATCTGTTACCGATAATTTCAGTGCTTGCAGAGAATACCTTACTAAAAACCGCTTGTCATTTCCTTCTGCTCCTTGTTCGGTTCGACACTCTAAGTTATTGAAAGGACTACAATAGATCCCCTACACTTGCGGGTCATCAAAGCGTTACAAGAACACGGATGATGGAGTCGTACTCACGGCGATTCAAATCGCGGAAGATCCGATCTAGCACCGAACGGACGGCGCCTCCGCGTTCAACACACGTACAACCCGGGAACATCTCCTCCTTCTTGATCCAGCAAGGGAAGAGGAGAAGTTGAGGGAGAGTTCCGGCAGGACGATGGCGTGGTGGTGGAGCTTGTGGATTTTCTTCAGGGCTTCGCCAAGCTCTATGGAGGAGGAGGAGGTGTTGGAGGAGGGAGGGGCTGCGCCAGGGGAAGGGGTGCGACAGCCCTCCCACCCCCACTATTTATAAGGGAGGGGGGAGGGGATCGTCCCCCTTAGATCTCATCTAAGAGGGGGGGCCAAGGGGGGGACTTGCCCCCCCCCCCAAGTTTGGTGGGAGGCGCCTCCACACCCTAGGGGTTCCAACCCTAGGCGCCTTGGGCCCGTGGGGGGTGGGGCGCACAAGCCCACTAGGGGGCTGCTTCCCACCCTTGTTCAGACCATTAAGTCCCCTGGGGTAGGTGGCCCCACCCGGTGGACCCCCGGACACCTTTTGGTGGTCCCGATACAATACCGATAACCCCCGAAACTATTCCAGTGACTGAAACTGGACTTCCCATATATAAATCTTTACCTCTGGACCATTCCGAAACTCCTCGTGACGTCTGGGATCTCATCTGGGACTCCGAAAAACCTTCGGTAACCACATACTATTTCCCATAACAACTCTAGCATCACCGAACCTTAAGTGTGTAGACGCTACGGGTTCGGGAACCATGCAGACATGACCAAGACATCTCTCTAGCCAATAACCAATAGCAGGATCTGGATACCCATGTTGGCTCCCACATGTTCCACGATGATCTCATCGGATGAACCACGATGTCGGGGATTCAATCAATCCCGTATACAATTCCCTTTGTCCATCAGTATGTTACGTTCCCAAGATTCGATCGTCGGTATCCCAATACCTCGTTCAATCTCGTTACCGACAAGTCTCTTTACTCGTTCTGTAACACATGATCCCGTGACTAACTCCTTAGTCACATTGAGCTCATTATGATAATGCATTACCGAGTGGGCCCAGAGATACCTCTCCATCATACGGAGTGACAAATCGCAGTCTCGATTCGTGCCAACCCAATAGATCGACACTTTCGGAGATACCTGTAGTGCACCTTTATAGCCACCCAGTTATGTTGTGACGTTTGGTACACCCAAAGCATTCCTACGGTATCCGGGAGTTGCACAATCTCATGGTCTAAGGAAATGATACTTGACATTAGAAAATCTCTTAACAAATGAACTACACGATCTTGTGCTATGCTTAGGATTGGGTCTTGTCCATCACATCATTCTCCTAGTGATGTGATCCCGTTATCAATGACATCCAATGTCCATGGTCAGGAAACCACAACCATTTATTAATCAACGAGCTAGTCAACTAGAGGCTTACTAGGGACATATTACGGTCTATGTATTCACACATGTATTACGGTTTCCGGTTAATACAATTATAGCATGAACAACAGACAATTATCATGAACAAGGAAATATAATAATAACCATTTTATTATTGCCTCTCGGGCATAATTCCAACATCACCATGATCTTGCGTGTGCATAGGAAATTTTTGAAATTACTGCGTTCCCCAACAGTGGGGGCCCGTGATTTGACTTGCCATTATGATTTTAACTGCGGCGCTACGACCGGCGTGAGTCTCCTGATTCCTGACCACCTCCATACAGGTGCCTCTCCCAATGCTCCACCATGTAGAGGCTGGCTCTTGCATGAGAGCCCACTCCTCCACTTTTTCCTTGCCTCTTTCCTCCACATATGCAAAAATTCCATGTAAAGCGGGCTTATAGCCCACTCTAGTACTTACTTGCTCCTATAGGTGCTAAGCTTGCCACATAGGCATAAAGTCTGATGTGGCAAGTTAATTAAGAAGAGAGAGACTAGTTTGGTGACCCAAGGAAGAAATGGTGCTAAGTGCGTGTAGCTAGGTGAAAAGACAATTTTGAGTCTATAGCTAATTAAATGAAGCTAACTTAGCAACAAAAAACTAAGCACCTATGAATTGGGGACTTGATTGCTAAGCCATTTAATGCCCTTAGCACCTCATCTAAGCACCATTTCATTGGAAGAGGTCACTCCTTGGTGTGTTGCTGGAACCTCCTTAGCCCCATGCTTTGGGCAGGGCTGGTTTAATAAACACTCCAGATTCATTCCGCCACCACGCTGGGGCGGTTTACCCTTACGACGCTGCACATTAGCGTTAGCCACAAAATCTGAATCCGCTTTACCCTTACCATTATTCCCATGGCCTCCTTGGTTGTGTTGTTGTCCCTTTGCACCACCGTTCTTCTTTCCCTTCTCCGATTTCTCCTCATCAGAATTGGGATCCTTGGTATTATCAGAATCGACATATTTGACCAAGGCGGCCATAAGGGTGCCCATGTCATTGGAGTGGCGCTTGAGCCGTCCTAACTTCATCTTTAGTGACTTAAACCGGCAATTGCGTTCCAGAGTGATGATTGCCTGACCAGCGTTAATCCGGTCTGAAGAATGCAAAACCTCTGAAACCCGGCGCACCCAATGAGTTGTTGACTCATTCTCCCCTTGAACACAGACATCCAGATCCACAATGGACATAGGTTGTTTACATGTGTCCTTGAAATTGGCTATAAACCGGGCCTTCAACTGGTCCCATGACTCGATGGAGTTAGCTGGTAAATTCTTCAACCATGTATGGGTTGTTCCCTGCAACATCATCGTGAAGTACTTTGCACAAGCCACTTCGTCCACGTCTAGCATCTCCATAGCCATCTCATAACTTTCCACCCACGCCTCGGGTGGCTGATCAGCGGTATAATTAGGTACCTTACGCGGGCCCTTGAAGTCCTTAGGCAACTGCACATTACGGAGAACCGGAATAAGACACGACACTCCCCAAGAACTGAAAGCAAGCCCGGTGCCTCGGTCTACTGACGCTGCTGGCTGAACCGGGGCGGGTTGATAACGACCCGTATGTTGTCCTGCTAAAGCGGCCTCCCTTCATGCCCTGCCATTATCCACCACGTCCTGAGCGTTCACCTCACCACGCGCCGGATTGGGTCCTTGAGGGACCATACGGCACCGCGCACTGCTGGACACCTCTGGTTCATCTATATGCCTGTTGTAGCTTTTGCTTGGACGTGGAGTCGAATGAACCCTATCTTGGCTATATGAGTAAGCTTGCTGCTGGGTCATAGCCGTTTGAAGAAGATCCCTGGCCCGCCGCGTCTCGACCGCCGCTGGCGTTTCACCCTCTATTGGAATAGCTGCCAGCCGGGATGCTGCCGCTATCATATTGTCCAAAGGGGTAGAGAAGTGACCTGGCGGGGGTGTGGTATACCGCGGTGGGTTGTCCGTGCATCGAGGTGGACCCATCACCTGAGGTTGATCCGGCGCTTCGGTCCTTGGCACAATAGTCCGGTTTACTGCTGCAGGATTGCTAGTCCCTGCTCCTGGTGTACCAAAGAGGTTCATCGCATTGTAATCCGCCGGTAAGTGAGATCGATGTCTCCTCCTGAATACTTTGTTTGAAGCGTTCTGATCCATTAAAAGTCGACAATTCTCGGCTTGAATCCTCTGTGGATGGGAATCTAAAGTGGCCCGTTCCTCAGCCATCCTGGTTTCCTTAGCCGCTAAGTCCTCCTTGGCTTGCCTTATTTGATCCTTTAGCCTTGCAATGTTCGCGTTGTGCTGATCCTGCGTCGTCAGAGTAACTGTCGTGGTCAACAAGGTTACCCAGGCATCCATCAACCCGGAGAGAACTTGAGCCGGCCGGCGCGTGGAGCCTCCTGCCCCTGTCACCGGTCCGGACGCCGCCGTAGTAGAGTTTTGCAAGGTTGGCTGTGTTCTAGCCATGAAGATCCCGACATGGTTCGGTGGTTCAAGAAATTCCGGAATACTGGTGCCATCAGAATACCCTTCAAACACACCATCTTGAACTTGGTACAGGGATTCGGTTTCACCAGCGGACGACTCGCCGTCGGAGTAAGCGACTGTCTCACCTTCAGACTCCGGTTCAGATCCGATCCCGTGGACACATCCCATGAACGCATGTTTCACGGCGGGCTGAATCCGAGCGGGACTTGCACGCTGAGCCGTCTCGACGAGGTCGGTGCAGATGTCCGGCTCAGGGCCTAGTTCGCCGATCTTGCCAGTGAAAACGTGAATTCCGCCAAAGGAGACCTAGTACCCGTACTCAATTGAGCCGGCCACGGGGCCCCATCCTGCGTTGTTGATGTAGAGCTTGCCACGATGACTCTTGGTCATCCGGCCAACTGCGTACCCTTTGAGTCCTTCAAAGTTGCCCTTCAAGAGCTCGAAACCATCGTGCGATAGCCCCACGGTGGGCGCCAACTGTCGTGGAAATATCATGTCAGATGTCCTTGTGTAAGGACTTAGTCGTGGAGCCATCGCGATGGGTTAGCTTAAAGGGGTTAAACCAGACAAAGGACACGAGGGGTTTTATACTAGTTCGGCCCCTTCGATGAAGGTAAAGGCCTACGTCTAGTTGTGTTGGGATTATTGGGGGCTCGATTACCAGGGAGCTAAACACGCTATGCCTGGCTTTCGAGTTGTTGTTTCTTATCCCTGAACCGCCACTGTGTCGTCCCCTTATATACACGGGTTGACGCCCGGCCGGTTTACAGAGTCCCGAGGCCGGCTCGTAACAGCGTCCGGCTCGGTCTCTCCTTTCCTTATCTTACAATACAAGTTACATGACTATGTCGGTTTACCACTAGGGGCCCTATTCTGCCTTTGGGCTCCGGGCCTCTAAGCTTTATTAGTAAAGCGCCATCTTCTGGGTCTTCATGGGCTTCAATACAGTTGAGGGTGAACCAGCCCCTCCTGGGCGGTTTACACTCAGTAGTTATATCCCCAACATAGAGAGAAGTAAAAAAAACTCTTATAGCCAACCTTATAGCTAACCTTGTTGTAGTATGAGTGACTAAGTAATGACTATGTATGACATGCCAACATTAGATAGCCTAACACATCGTGTTAAATCTCCAAGGGTGTGACCGCGCGAGCGAGGCGACGGACGTGGTAGGCGTGACCATGATACGGGCTGTTGGCAGCCCTTGAATCTGAGATCAAACGGTCGCATGCTAAGTTGCTGAAAATTTGCAGAATAACCCTCCAGGATAGGATATTCACCCATAGGTCTAGAATCACGCCATGTGACCGTTCGATCTCAGATCCAAGGGCTCTCGGAAGCCCGTATCATGGGAGAATGGAAAGCTTTGTATCACCTGTAATTTTCTCGACGCTTGACATGTCATCGAAAGCCATTTAATTGGGCGTTGAGTAGACATGACATCTAATTGGGCCCCCATAGTACTGTGCATGAATCCATTTATCCACTAGGCAAGCCACTAGCCCGCCGTTCGCATGCCCCACTCAGCATTTTTACAATCGAAAGACCGCTGGCAGTTCGCTCCTACTTATCCCTGTACATCCTTTAACATTACGGCAGTTTGCTCCTAGTCGTCTCGTACTTTCACATTACGGCAGTTCCACTAATCCTAACCCTCCTCCCAAATCCATGGTGTCCCAAATATCCATGATCGGCGGTGAGTACAAGGTTAGAACCATCACCGGCGATGAGTTTGACGTCATCTACACCCGTTCTTCTGCGACGTTGAAAGGATGCCTTGCTCGCTTCAGACGCATGTTCGAAAACTCAAATGATGAGTGGGTCGCTGGGCTAGATGTTGAGTACACCACAGTCCTGGGACAAGAGAAGGATCTAAAGGAGGAAGAGAAGAAGAAGCCCGCCGTGATCCAGGTTTGCATGCATGACTTATGCTTGGTCTACCACATATACCATGACGATGTTGAGTGCCAGGATTTTAAGAACATCCTCAAGGACGGCCTAGTCAAATTCGTTATTGTAGACTTTACGAACAATAGAAGAGTCCTGGGTCGGATAGGCCTCGTTGTAGGCAACTGTCGGATTTAGGGTTCTGGCAGACCCTTGAGGTTCGAACACTGGTGATGCGGAGCATCCCTCGCTCATCCCCATGGATGTGCCTACATCTCCCTCAACACCACTTGGACCCATGACAAGAGCCGAGCTAAGGCTATCGAAGATAAGGTGAACTCGCTCCTCTCCGAACTCCCTCTTACTACTCACGAGACATGGCTACTACCTCATTCGGAGACTCTGTGTGTAATCAGGTACATGGAGGTAAGCCAAGGGTCTACTACTTGCAAGAGCCAAGACGGCGAGGACCCCAAGCATGATGGACAAGAAGAAGAGCTGCAGCAGAAGCTACAGGCACCGGACGTTCGACCTTGTCCGGACGACCGAAGAATCCCAGGACACGGACGACCGGACCCTCCAGACGTCCGGTACCAGGCCACCCAAACCAAATCTACGGATGACCGACACGCTCCGGAAAACTGGACGACCAACACCCGAGCCAAATCGACGGATAACCGACGGCCTCCGGATGTCCGGCCCCTCCAGAAGCTCCGGACGTCCCACCATCTACGGACGACCGACGTGCCTACACCAGAGCTGAAACAGCGGAAGTCCGAGCGCTCCCGGACGACCGGACCGTCCCGAGCCTCCGTACGTCCGATGCCTTCCGGACGTCCGACTCCCGAGTGACAAAACTTGCGGGCTGGAGCCCTTGTACCCCTTCGTTTTGACTTTCATTTGCACTAAGACTATAAATAGGATGCCCCCACCTCCTGGTACGGGTAGCATAGGTTTAGCTCATATTTTGTGTGAGAGCCTTGCTCATCCACTTGGCTACTTCTCCTTGGAGCTCAGGACCTCTTCGGAGAAGATCCCCCAAGAGGATTCAAGACCCCTTTCGAGGGAAGACCATCAAGACCTCCGTACGGAGAAGAACTGTTCCTATGTATCCTTACCTTAGTTGATCGTGGATCTTATGTCACTCTATGTTGTCGGTGATCTAGCACTCGTGTGATTGATTTTATGTCGGTTTAGTGATTCTTCCTCCCGTTTTCCCCGTGTTTCCCCGTTGTGCTTCCGTGTGTTCTTCATGATTCTCCCGTAGGATCCCTCCAAACGTGAAAGATCATCCACCTAGGGTTCCACCCTACATCATCTTGGTATCATGAGCCACATTGATCACGTTTTTGGAGCCCCTACCCCGTGTTTTCTAGCTTGATTTTGTTGTTTTCGTCCTAATTCTGAAAATTCCCCACCAAAAATAGCCCCAATTTTTTTTGTGATTTGTTTGTGAGTTGAGATTTTGTTGGATTTGGTCCATGGATTTGTGTTGCTGCGTGTGGATCTAGCTTTCCCCACCCTCCCCACCCTTTTCCATCCACCATATCACTCGATTTCGACCTCACCATTTTCTTCTTCCCCGGAAATCTGGCAGTTCTTCTTCCCGAGCCCGATTTTTACCCAGGCTCCGGACGACCGGAAAAGGTCGGACGTCCGACGAAGTCCGGACGACCGTAAAAACCCGGACGTCCGTGAAACCCTGACGAAACTGAAGTTTGTCAGTTCCTCCACAACCACAACCCCACATTCCACCACCTTTTCCAAACCCACATACACCACCATCTTCCCTGATACCTCCTATGACGATTTTGACACAATTTGGTCTTTGAGATTTTGAGTTGTGGCTCCCGTATCCTTTTGTGTTTCGGCTATCTAGGTACAGTTCGACTTCATCAACACCACGACTCAACTCCTCGAGGGTCTCATCATCGCAAGGACGGTAACTTCGACGACATCTTTGTCATAACTTGCAATTGCATTGATACCCACATTGTCCCTACTTTTGCGTAGCTTACCCATCGAGACTAGCCATTGAGTATTGCAGGCAACGTGACTTGTGCACATTAGTGATCATACTCCATAGCATACATACCATACAATAGTGGTGCATATCTTGAGATCAACTTGTGTGTCACAAAGTTGTCATCGCATACACAATTGCTACCTTGGTTTGTGAGTTTTGCATAAGAAAAGAGCTCAAAAGTGAAAGAGACACCCAAGCTTTTAAGCAAAGAGAAAAGATAAGCAAAGAGCTCATAAGCAAGAACCATAGCATCATACAACATTAAGATTGTCATATTGGATCATCTAGGATCATTGCACCGAAATATCATACATATAGCATACTTGGGATAGAGCTCGTTGCATCTTTGCCTAGTAGGTTGTGCACAAGTTTGCGTATCCGCCTATTTTGCAATCGTGCTAGCGTCTCTCTAGTATTGTGCAACAAGAGCATTGCGTGGTTTCCACATTTTGGCTCAATTTTGGATTGCACAATCCCATTTATCTATTTGCGTGTGTGTTTCTGTGTACCCCATACTTGCTTGGTCTACTTGTTGCATTTGCAAATTTGTGAATCTTTTCCAACATTATTGAAGCTCACTTACTATTGCATCAAATTTTGTGCCACCATCCTAACCAAGCTCCACCATAAGCTTTTATGTGTGTAGGTGTGGGAACCGGCAAGAATTGGTACCAATAGTGCTATTTCATTGTCCGCATTTGAGTGGACTTGATCCATCTTCAACTTCGGTCAAGGTACATTTGGTACACGTTCTTTTCCTTCTACCACTTACAATTTGCTTGGTATGATGGATAGGCCAAGTTCTTCTACCACTCCACCTCTCATCGATAACGACGACGACATGTCCTCATTCGTCACAAAGAGCCACCTCTTTGGTGCTCAACGGGCGTTACACCAAGAGCAACAAGCTATGGACGACCGCATCGACAACCTCGCCACCGACTTGCGACTCTCCGAGCAACATACAAGAGACTACTTAGATAACAAGTTCGACTCTCACAAGCAAGAAAATGATGCAAGAATGGACGAGATCCACGCCTTGATGAGGAACCGGCATCCTTCCACTTCTTCATCTTCAAGACGGAGCCGCTCAAGTCGACACTCCGACGACAACTTCTTCGACACAAGTACACCATCATCGACCATTCTTCGACGAGCCGCGCGTCAAGACCGTCATGCATGTCGGAACCCACTACAAGACAAGCATTCACAAGAGCAAGTCGATGAGCAAGTCCCTCGTCCTCAATCAAACCAAGTGGCTTTTGCTCAAGCTCAAGAACGGCAACGACTACGGCGCCAAGAAGAAGAACAAAATGCCGAGGCTCAACGTCTTCAACAACAACAACATGAAGCGCAAGCTCTTGAGGCGCAACGTGCCCTTCGAGATTCGAGCCGAGCCATTGCCAACCGCAATCACGAGTGGGGCAATCAAGAGGAAGCCCTTCGAGAAGAAATCCAAGAAAGGAACTACCAAACGCGTGTGCAACGTCAAGCTCCTCAAGCCCCTCCACAAGCTCATCAAGCTCCACCTCAACCTCAAGTTCAACAAGAGCAAGTTGATCATGGACTTCCTCCACGCCAAGAGCAACATGAGGATGACTACCCTCCACGTCAAGGACGTCATCATCACCATCGCCAACAACACAATGAAGAGCAACGCTATGGCAAGCTCAAGTTCACAATGCCCAAGTTCAACGGAAGCAATGATCCGGAAGAGTACCTCTCATGGGCATTGAAGGTCGACAAAATCTTTCGTTTGCACAACTATGAGGAAGAGAAGAAGATCGCAATGGAATCACTTGAGTTCCAAGACTATGTGCTCATATGGTGGGAACAAGTCCTTGAACGCCATCAAGCAAGAGGTGATCCCCCAATAACCACTTGGGCTCAAATGAAGGATGTCATGCGAGCACGCTTTGTACCAACCTACTGCAACCGCGATCTCTTCAAGAAGCTACAACTCCTCAAGCAAGGAACAAAGAGTGTTGAAGAATACTACAAGGAAATGGAGATAGCCATGATTCGAGCCAATGTCACGGAAGATGATGAGCAAACAATGGCACGTTTCTTGAATGGATTCAATCATCCCATCAAGAAGATTGCCGACTTCCAACCTCATTCCAACCTCATTGAGCTCGTACATCAAGCAACCAAGGCGGAACGTCAAGTGCAAGACGACTTCAAGTACGCCAAGTACTCATCCAAGACATACGGCTTCTCCAACACCCAAGCTTCAATGACTCCTCCAACATCTATATCAACCAAACCTTCTCAAAGCAACGACGACAAGTCAAGTTACAAGAAAACTTCGGCATGCTCAAGTCATCTTCCTCCTACGACAAGAAACCTCAAGCCGCGTGCTTCATCATCTACTCCAACCGATGAGACCATCAAAACAAGCTCCTTCAAGTGTTTCACTTGCGGCGGCCGAGGCCACAAGTCCTACCAATGCACGAACAAGCGCACCATGATCCTCAATGACGACGGCACATATGACTCAATGAGTGAAGAGGAGATGGAAGCTCTTGAGCAAGTGGCCATGCACTGGCGCGTGAACAAAGATGAAGATGATCAAGTCTTTTGTGATGAGGATTCGAGCCCCGCTCTCGTTGTCTCCAAAGTCTTAACACTTCAACATCAACAAGAAGAAGACCAACGATGCCACATCTTCCACACTAAGGCCGGCATCAATGGAAGGTCCGTCAAGGTCATCATCGATGGAGGTAGTTGTCACAACTTGGCAAGTGAAGAATTATGTTCCAACCTTCAATTGGTCAAGAGGAAGCACCCGCACCCCTACAAGGTTCAATGGCTAAGTGACTCCGGCACTATACGAATCGAGCATACGGTCCAAGTCTCCTTTAAAATTGGTGCTTATGAAGACACTTTGGAGTGTGATGTGGTTCCAATGACCGTTTGCCACCTCCTTCTTGGTCGAACATGGCAATTCGACCGTGGTGTCATCCACAATGGGCGTACCAATCATTATAGCTTCAAAATGCAAGGGAAGGAATATGTGCTACGACCTATGTCTCCTAGTCAAGTGATAGCCGACAAGCAAGCCACCAATCATGGAAAGACGAGTGAAAAAGTGACACACCCAAAAGTGAGTGAGAGCCACAAGCCAAATTTGAGCGCCTCTTCACCTAGAGAGAAAAACCTCATCCTATTTGCCACCAAAAGTGAGATAAGAGAAGTGTGTGAGAACCCATCGAGTGTGATGCACTTCGTCCTTGTGTGCAAAGATGGAGAGCCAACAACTAACACCTCTCACGAGTTACCTTTAGTGTTTCAATCTCTTTTGTAGGAATTCAAAGATGTTTTCCCCGATGAGCTACCTCCGGGTCTACCTCCACTACGAGGCATTAAGCATCGAATCGACCTCATCCCCGGAGCGCCACTTCCAAACAAAGCTCCATACTGTGTCAATCCCAAAGAAACCAAGGAGATTCAACGGCAAGTACAACAACTCATCGACAACGGTCATGTACGTGAAAGCTTAAGCCCATGTGTCGTTCCCGTTATACTTGTGCCTAAACCCGATGGAAGTTTCCGCTTGTGTTCCGATTGTAGACCCATAAACGCCATTACCGTTTGTTATAGGCATCCATTCCTTGCTTAGAGGATATGCTTGGTGAACTTAGCAGAGCCAACTTTTTCTCAAAAATTGATCTTAAAAGTGGTTATTATCAAATCAGCATTCAAGAAGGTGATGAATGGAAAACCGCTTTCAAAACAAATTTTGGCTTATATGAGTGGTTAGTGATGCCTATGGGTTTGTCGGAAGCACCCGGAACTTTCGTGTGTCTTATGCATCATGTGCTTAGACCTTACATTGGAGTCTTCGTTGTGGTTTACTTTGATGATATCCTTGTGTTTAGCAAAACCATGAAAGAGCACATTAATCATGTTAAATCTGTGTTGCAAACCCTCCGAAAGGAAAGCCTTTATGCGAACTTGAAAAAAATGCACTTTTGGCGTTGACAAAGTGGTCTTATTGGGTTTTGTTGTCTCTTCCAAGGGTGTCCATGTTGATGAAACTAAGATTCAAGCGATTAAAACTTGGCCCCAACCAACCAATTTGCAACA
This sequence comes from Triticum aestivum, assembly GCF_018294505.1. Lineage (NCBI taxonomy): Eukaryota > Viridiplantae > Streptophyta > Magnoliopsida > Poales > Poaceae > Triticum > Triticum aestivum. The sequence goes on from NC_057795.1 coordinate 442,670,799, forward strand.
AGTGAGAAGTTTTCTTGGTCTTGCAGGATTTTACCGCCGCTTTGTGAAAAACTTTAGCACAATTGCCGCTCCTTTACATGCTTTGAGTAAGAAGAATGCTCCTTTTGTTTGGGGATCTTTGCAATCCACCGCTTTTGATGAGCTCAAGTCTTTACTTACTCATGCTCCGATTCTTGCTTTGCCCAACTTTGACAAAACTTTTGAGGTTCATTGTGATGCAAGTGGTACCGGAATTGGCGGAGTTTTAATGCAAGAAAAACGAGCCATTGCTTATTTTAGTGAAAAACTCTCCGGTGCTCAACTCAATTATCCAATCTATGACAAAGAATTGTATTCTTTAGTACGTGTGCTACATGTTTGGGAACATTACCTTAGACCTCATGAATTTGTCATTCATACTGATCATGAAACACATAAGTACTTAAAAGGTCAAACTAAATTGAACAAGCGTCATGCCAAATGGAGTGAATTCATTGAATCTTTTCCTTATGTGATCAAGTACATTAAGGGTAAATAAAATGTTGTTGCGGATGCACTTTCACGCATATGCATGCTTGTCACTAAACTTGAGTTGAATGTTATTGGTTTTGAGCATATAAAAGACTTGTATGAGCATGATCCTTCTTTTGCTGCTCCTTACGCTAAGTGTTTGACACACACGTCTTGGGAACGATACTACATAAAGGATGATTATCTTATGAGAGCTAACAAACTTTGCATTCCCGAGTCTTCTCTTCGTTTGCTCCTTTTGCAAGAGGCTCGTGGAGGCGGACTAATGGGACACTTTGGACGCGACAAGACTTTCGCCACGCTCTCCAAGAACTACTTTTGGCCCAAGATGTTTCGTGATGTCTCACACTTCACCAACCGTTGCTCTACATGTCGCAAAGCTAAGTCTAAAGCTGAATCCCATGGTCTTTACATGCCCCTTCCCATTCCTTATCAACCTTGGGAAGATATTAGCATGGATTTTGTACTTGGTTTGCCTAGAACTCAAAATGGCAAGGATTCCGTCTTTGTTGTTGTGGACAGATTTTCTAAGATGGCACATTTCATTCCTTGCAACAAGATAGACGATGCTTCACATATTGCCAATCTCTTTTGTAGGGAAATCTTGCGACTTCAGGGATTGCCAAAGATGATTGTCTCGGATCGTGACTTCAAGTTCTTGAGTTACTTTTGGAAGACACTATGTGCCAAGCTCGGAATAAAGCTATTGTTCTCTTCGACATACCATCCTCAAGCCGACGGCCAAACGGAGGTGACGAACCGTACACTCTCCACTCTACTTCGCGTGTTGATCAAGAAGAACATCAAGGAGTGGGAGGCGTGTCTACCCATCGCCAAGTACGCCTACAACCGTGCAAGACATTCCACGACCGGCAAGTCCCCCTTCGAGGTCGTCTACAGCTTCAACCCTTTGTCCCAATTGGACATTCTACCTCTTCCTCTACAAGAGCAAACCAACCTGGACGCAAGTGCTCGTGCAAGATACATCAAGAAGATGCATGAAGATACAAGGAACACCATCGAGCGCCAAGTACAACGCCTAGCGACCAAGCTCAACGTCAACAAGCAACCCATGGTATTCAACATTGGTGATCTAGTGTGGCTACATCTTCGCAAGGACCGCTTCCCCAACAAACGCAAGTCCAAGCTTCTACCTCGCGCCGATGGACCTTTCAAGGTTCTAGAATGCTACAACGACAACTCCTACAAGATCGACCTACCATGAGGCAAGTACAACGTGAGCGACATCTTCAACGTCACGGACCTTGCACCTTTCCATGGTGATGCACCTTTTGATCCGAGGTCGGATCTCTCCCAAGGGGGGGGGGAGATGATGCGGAGCATCCCTCGCTCATCCCTATGGACGTGCCTACATCTCCTTCAACACCACTTGGACCCATGACAAGAGCCCGAGCTAAGGCTATCGAAGATAAGGTGAACTCGCTCCTCTCCGAACTCCCTCTTACTACTCACAAGACATGGCTACTACCTCATTCGGAGACTCTGTACGTAATCAGGTACATGGAGGTAAGCCAAGGGTCTACTACTTGCAAGAGCCAAGACGGCGAGGACCCCAAGCATGATGGACAAGAAGAAGAGCTGCAGCAGAAGCTACAGGCACCGGACGTCTGACCCTGTCCGGACATCCGACGAATCCCAGGACACGGACGACCGGACCCTCCGGACGTCCGGTACCAGGCCACCCGAATCAAATCTACGGATGTCCGACATGCTCCGGACAACCGGACGACCAACACCCGAACCAAATCGACGGATGACCGACGACCTCCGGACATCCGGCCCCTCCAGAAGCTCCGGACATCCGACCATCTACAGACGACCGACGCGCCTACACCAGAGCTGACACACCGGACGTCCGAGCGCGCCCGGACGACCGGACCGTCCCGACCTCCGGACGTCCGACGCCTTCCGGACGTCCGACTCCTGAGTGACCAAACCTGCGGGCTGGAGCCCTTGTACCCCTTCATTTTGACTTCCATTTGCACTAAGACTATAAATAGGACGCCCCCACCTCCTGGTACGGGTAGCATAGGTTTAGCTCATATTTTATGTGACAGCCTTGCTCATCCACTTGGCTACTTCTCCTCGGAGCTCAGGACCTCTTCGGAGAAGATCCCCCAAGCGGATTCAAGACCCCTTTCGAGGGAAGACCATCAAGACCTCCGTAAGGAGAAGAACTGTTCCTATGTATCCTTACCTTAGTTGATCGTGGATCTTATGTCACTCTATGTTGTCGGTGATCTAGCACTCGTGTGATTGACTCTATGTTGGTTTAGTGATTCTTCCTCCCGTTTTCCCCGTGTTTCCCCGTTGTGCTTCCGTGGGTTCTTCATGATTCTCTCGTAGGATCCCTCCAAACGTGAAAGATCATCCACCTAGGGTTCCACCCTACATCAACTGGGGTGCGCGCGGAGGTTTCACCTTCTACCTACCTATTCCCCGCCGAATCGCTAGGATCTAAACTACGAGAAGAACAACACAAGAGACACAGGGTTTATACGGGTTCAAGCCACCATTGTGGTGTAATACCCTACTCCAGTGTGTGGCGCGGTGGATTGCCTCTTGGGCTGATGATGAACAATACAAGGAAGAACAGCCTCGCGAGGGTCTGTTCTTGTGGTGGTGTTGTCCCTTTGGAAGGGTTGATTCTAGATGCCTATCTTATCTCCAGATTTCTGTCCAGATATCTCTACCCTGTGGGTGGCTAGTCCTATTTATAGGCGAAGGCCCTGGGCCTCTTCCCAAATATTGAGCGGGAAGGGCGCCAACAATTGGCCAATTTGAAGGGGAACATCTAGTACACTTATTCTGACTAAAGTTGGTCCTCGCCTGTCAAAGGCTCTGGTGGTGACGCCGACTTGGGCTCCACGGTGACCTCCATCCTGCCGTTGGACTGGTCTTGGTCTTGTTGCACCGAAATGGATGCCTTTGCTTGATGCTCTCGCCTGCGCTTGCTCCCCTTGCACCAAAGAGGAAAGAAGGACACTGCGCGGGCTGGCGCCCTTGGTCGTCATGGCTTGCGTCATGGGCACCTCGCGAGGTACCCCGCCTTGAACTCTCCGCCTCCTCGTGAGCCAGCCTGACAAGGCCGTGCCTGAGGAAGCTCCTTGTCGTCCGCCTCGCGAGGCTTGGCCCCTCGCGAGGGTCTTGAGCTTGTGTTGATGAAGATGGGCCGTGCCGGGGCCCCTTTGAGCCATGCCGCAGGCCGTAGGTAGGCAAGTCTGGGGACCCCCGTTCCCAGAACGCCGACAGTAGCCCCAGGGCCCAAGGCGCGCCCGAACTTGGCCGAGCAGAGAGGCGAAAGGGCAAGTGTGAAGCGTCGCGGGCCCTAACAGCCTGCGGCCTTGGGCGCCGTGTGGCGGTTGATTGGACGTGGGCGGCAATGTTCCCCCATGCCTCCTCATTTGGTGCCAGGCTAGGCGGACTTGCAGTTGTACACAACCACTCCCCTTTCCGTTGCTCGTGCGCCCTCTGTCCTTCCTCCTTTCGAACTCCAGCTTCTGCTACAAAGCCAATCTCGAACCTTTCCTCCCCCCTTCCGTCGCCATGGCTCCGACGAAGAAGGGGAGAGGGAAGGGACCCATGCCTTCGCCTTGCTCGCCGCCGTCAGCGGCCCCCGCCGTGGACCGGTCGATCATAGTCAATCGAGAGGGCTTGGGCAAGGTTAGTTCGGCCCTGGCCACCATCTTCAATGAATGCGGGAGGACGACGGACTGGCCCGCGTCTCGGTTCTCCATCGATAGGATAATCACCGACGTCTCTTATTTCGTCGATGCCCTGTGGGCGGGGCTAATTCCCCCCTTTCCGGATTTCTTCAACGCCGTGCTCTCCCATTATCAGATCCACATGATGCATCTGGGTCCTGACTCCATTACTCTTCTTGTGGTCTTCGCCTTCGTTTGTGAGGCTATGGTTGGCATCATCCCTTCGGTCGCCCTGTTGCGCCACTTCTTCGCTCTGCACCTCGTCGACCCCGCCCAATGCTCGGGATGCGCGAGCTTCATCGCTGCACCCGAGACGGCAGCCTCAAGGATTGACTTTGGTCTTCCTCCGCCCGCGCCTGGGTTCCGCGAGCGGTGGCTGTATGTGGACGTGGGGGTGCCCAGCCCCTGCTGTCGAAGCCGACTTCGCCTGCTGTCCCCAATTCGGGCTGGGGCCAGGAGACGCTCACAAGCCCCCAGCTCTTCTTCGTCTGGCGTCGCTTTGAGTGCTTGAGATCGCTTGACGTGACGGCGCCCAAGGTGGTGAAGGAGTTCCTGCTACGCCGGGTCGCCCCTCTCCAGCGCCACTCTCGTCGAATGTGGGCCTTCAACGGGCGTGGGGATCGTATGAGGCTCCAGGAAGAGGACCTGACGCCTGAAGCATTGAGGAAGGTACTCTTGGTTCTGACTGGGGACCCCAACCCTGGCAGCATCCGGCAAGGGGGGGCCTTGCTGTACCTCTGTTTGGGCAGGAGAGACTTCGTGAATCAGATGCCTGTTTTCGACGAATGGGGACCGCGCCCCGTCGGCCTCCAGGGGCCTCGCGAGAATCCAATGACAGTGGCCGCCCTTTCAATTGGTCGAGGCAGTTCTTCCTCAAGTAGCGGAGCAGGGAGGCATGAACCTCCGGAGGCCGAGGGTGCCCCCGCCGGGGCGATAGCGCCGGGCAGCGCTCAAGAGGGAGCTTCCCCTGAGGCTCGTGCTGCCGAGGCTGAGGGCGGTGAGCAGCCGCCTGCTGCACCCGGGGCCGAGGCCTCCGAGGCCCCGGCCGCTTTTCTTGGCGAGGCGACCGGTGGCGCGCATCAGGCAGACACCCCTGACGCGGGTCGTCTTGACGTTCCCTCCTCGTCGCAAGCTGACCCCTGTGCTCAAATCTTGGGCCGCTTCTGCGTGGACTTTGAGGCCCTCCGGAAGAGAAGGGAGGCCCTGTGCGACGATTACCCTTGTCGCCTGCTGAAGCATAGAAAGTACTTCGCCATTGATGAGTAAGCCTTCTCCCTTCCCAGCTCCAGATTCTTCTGCTGCCCTTCCTGAACCTTGCTCTGCAGGGCCCTTCCCGAACCTTGCTCCGCAGGGCCCTTCCTCCCGAGCTCACGGAGATGACTGAGGAGCCATCCCCCTGCTTTTGCCTTCTCCACCGTCTCCGGTCGCTCCGAGCAGTAGAGCCCTTGTGGTGAGGTCGGTCGAAGAGACGAATCACCCCGAGGTGCAACGCGGCCCTGCGCGCCTCGTGACCTTCCTTCGCGAGCCTTCTCGGGGCCTAGCCAGCCTGCCGTGGGCTTCTCGTCTGGTCGTGGACAATGATTGGCTGGGGTACTCCCAACGCTCTTCACTTGGGGATGGACTGGCCCCAGGCCGGGCTCCTGGCGAGGCGCGCCCGGTCGCCTCAAGGGCGCCAGCCCCCAGCCCCCTGCCCAGAGGGGGAGCGCTAATCAGTGCCCCCCGGCGCTTGCTTGGGGCGGATGATGGCGTGGAAGACGTACTTGAGCGCGCTCGGGAGTGTCGCGCTCTTCGCCAAGGGTTCCTTCGAAGGGCGGCTGACGTGGTGAGCCTGCTTGGTGAGGAGCTTGCTGATGAAGACGCGCGCCTTAAGGCCGAGGGCCTGTGCTTGGTCGCGGAGAGGCGCGAGCTGGAGGCGGCAGTCGCCCTCGCGCACCGCCAACGCGATCTTGACAATGAGGAGGCCAAGGCGTCGCTAGCGGCCTCTCGGATGGCCCGTTCCCAGGCCGTCGAGGAAGCCCGGGAAGCTGACCAGCAGCAAGAGGCGACAGAAGAGCGGGCACGGGAACTCCTGTCCCGGTGCCGCTCACTGGAGGAGCAGGTGGAGCTGCACGAGGCGGCCCTCGTGTCGATGAAGGTGACTTCCGGTGACCCAGCGGAGCTCTAGAAGCGCAAGGAAGCGCTGACGCTGGAGGCTGGCGAACGCGCATGTGAGTACGAACGCCTGGAGACAAGGGAGCGCTTGGTGACACGAGAGGAGAATGATGTCGCTGCGCGGGAAACCTGTGTCTTGGAGGAGATCGGACGTCGGGTGGCAACAACGCGCTCGAGCCTCGAGCGCGAGTTCGAGGAGAGGCTGGCGTTGATCCAGACTGAGGCTGAAGGTAGGACCACCGCCCTGAGGACCAAGCTAGAGGAAGTGATGCGGCGGGTTGATGCCTTGCGGGCCGCACTTGAAGTGGCGCAGGGGGAGTCGACTACTTCTTGTGCCGAGGTGCTTTGTTCTTCACTAACGGCTGGACGAGGCTGAGGCCGTTGCGCGCCAGAATGCGGATGAGATACGCCAGCGGCGGCTCCTGGAACATGAGCATGCCCCCATGCTCACCACGCTTCGGGAGAGACCCAACACGGCCTTGGGCAACATCTGCAAGGCGGGCGTTGGCGCGCCGCATGCAACCAACTACTCTGGCAACCTTCAGTTCTTCACCGACATCGTGACGCAGCTGGAGGCGCGGTCGGTCAGGGCCAATAGGTTGGTGGAGGAAAAGAGCCACGCCCTTCTCGGGCGCGCCTTCTCCCATGTCTTCAGCCATCTCCAGAACATGGATCCTCACTTCGACTTCGACGCCGCCATCGCCCCAGTTCCCCGGGTCGTCCGGGGTGACCTGGCGGACTGGGTGGAAGACAATGTGGACGCTCTTGTCAGGGACTTCGGTTCAGACGATGATGACGCGATCGTGGCCGCCGACGAGGGCGGCGTGGTGAACGGCCCTGACACTGCCTGCAACAACGCAGAGGGCGATGGCGAGGCCAGCGACGCCAGCGATAGTTCGGGTGGTGCTCCTGAGGATGCATTGGGGGATTTATCCGACTGACCGTGCATTGCTCCTGTTTCCTTACCCTGCATGAATAGAACTCAGGCTTTTCGACCTGCCGATTGTAAGAGCATTTTGGGAGGGGGTGCCCCTCATGTAAAGCTTATGTTCAGTGTACTAGTGGGTGCTGTATCGCCCACGTGCCCGCGCCAAGTGGTTGGCTAGGTGAAGAACCGGATGGCTGGTTTACCTTTGTCCCGTGCGGGTCCTAAGATAATACGCGGGAGGCTGTGGTGTCTCGAATGCCTCTTGATCAAATCCGTAGGATCTGCAGTGAAAAAGCCTCCTGAGAGGATATGGCGGCGGCAGTCTGGGCTGCACGCAAGCTAGGCCAGACCCAGCTCGCAAGGGGCTCACGAGGGGAGGCAGCTGAGGCGAGGTCGTAACCGAAACGCGAGAGATTGCTCGAACGAGACTAAGCACCCCTTCCCCGAACACACGCAAATCTCAAATTCGAATCCAACTTAAATCCAGCGGGGGAAAGCAACAACCAAGGGAAAAAGCAATGAAGGCAGAAAAGGCTGCGTCCGACACCTAGTCTAGTCTTGGACGTCTTCTCACCAGCGTGGAGCTAAGTGCTGCCACTGGGCGTGGGAGGGAGCCCCAGGGCCTAAGGCCAGCACCCCTGAGACTTTGGGGCATGTACAGCCCCACTCATTATTACGTGAGAGTATCACGGGGCGGCGAGCTTCACAGGCGCTGGGCCTTCTTCATAGGTACCGGCCTTGCTTCATATCGCCAGACGAGGGCCCCGCCTTGCGCCACACTCTAGTGCCATCAACGACGACCGGAAACCAGGACGCCGCCGATGGGGTAGAGCGGTCGCTAGCGGTTCCCCCGACGACCACGGGTCCTCCACCAGGGGCAGGCCCTGAGGCGCCTCCCCAGCGGAGGGCCTACCTCCTGGGAACGCCTTGCTCCGAACGCCGCGGTGGTGATGTCAGATCTCGGCCCCTCCCCTGCAGCCCCCGATGCCCTCCTCCTGAGGGGTAGGAGGCTGCGGGAGCGGGGCAGCTGCTCGCTGCGGCGACCTGCATCTCCTGCGACCCATGATTAGCGTATGCCTGCTCCTGAGGAATTAGCGGTACCCAATAATCATTGCTTCCAGTGTGGCCGGTGGGGCCGCCCCAGGGCTTCTGGAAGAGCTCAGCTTCTGGTGCCTCGTCCCCCCAGCTTGGGCTGAGGAGCGAGCCTTGTTCGCCCTCGCGCGGGTGCCCTTGGTCCAACATGCAGGGCACGTACTCTTCGGGGGCTGCCACCCCGAAGGCCACGTCATAATGCTCCGCACGCCATGCAGCTCTGCTTGATGTGCCAACCTGGGGGTGGTAACGCGGCGGACCACTGGGGCCGTGGGTTGTGATGAGTCCTTCTTCACCAGCGGGGAGCGGAGTCAGTGCAGCCACTGGCCCGGTGTCGACGGCTTCATTGGTGCCGGGGTAGCCTTGGAGCCCACAGGCGCGCGTGGGGCCCCTGCGCGGGCTGCTCTGGCGTGAGGCAGGAGTTGAGTGTAGAAGGGGTGAGCCCCCAAGGCGGCGAAGCCCAGGAGCTCTGCCACCCGCTCTAGCAGCACGTCGCGGCCGCCTTCCATCAGCCTGCACTACAACAGCTCTCGGGCCACCGTGAGCGCGGCCCTTGAGTTCGCCTGCTCCAGGCGAGTGTACGGCATCGTGGCCGCGGCGTGGTTGGAGGATCTTGCTGCCGACCGCGTCTGTCACGGTGTGAGAGCTGTCGGGGTCTGCCCACGTGGCCCACGGCCTGCAGCGCCTTGCGGACCGCAAGCTGCCTGGGACGTTGGGTCGCCTGGGGTGAGCGGCTCTGCACCGGCGGGCCAAGCTGTCCAGGGGGCAGGGTTGCCCGCCTGGTCGCCGGACATGGTGATGACGGTGCGGCGGGACATGAAGTGGCGGAAGGTGGATCCCGGCGCACCACTACCTGGCACGCCAAATGTCGGATTTAGGGTTCCGGCAGACCCTTGAGGTTCGAACACTGGGGTGTGTGGGGAGGTTTCGCCTTCTACCTACCTGTTCGTCGCCGAATCGCTAGGATCTAAACTATGAGAAGAACAACACAAGAGACACAGGGTTTATACTGGTTCAGGCCACCATTGTGGTGTAATACCCTACGCTAGTGTGTGGCGCGGTGGATTGCCTCTTGGGCTGATGATGAACAATACAAGGAAGAACAGCCTCGCGAGGGTCTGTTCTTGTGGTGGGGTTGTCCCTTTGGAAGGGTTGATTCTAGATGCCTATCTTATATCCAGATTTCTGTCCAGATATCTCTACCCTGTGGGTGGCTAGTCCTATTTATAGGCGAAGGCCCTGGGCCTCTTCCCAAATATTGAGCGGGAAGGGCGCCAACAATTGGCCAATTTGAAGGGGAACATCTAGTACACTTATCCTGACTAAAGTTGGTCCTCGCCTGTCAAAGGCTCTGGTGGTGACGCCGACTTGGGCTCCATGGTGACCTCCATCCTGACGTTGGACTGGTCTTGGTCTTGTTGCACCGAAATGGATGCCTTTGCTTGATGCTCTCGCCTGCGCTTGCTCCCCTTGCACCAAAGAGGAAAGAAGGACACTGCACGGGCTGGCGCCCGGCTGGCGCCCTTGGTCGTCATGGCTTGCGTCATGGGCACCTCGCGAGGTACCCCGCCTTGAACTCTCCACCTCCTCGTGAGCCAGCCTGACGAGGCCGTGCCTGAGGAAGCTCCTTGTCATCCTCCCCGCGAGGCTTGGCCCCTCGCGAGGGTCTTGAGCTTGTGTTGATGAAGATGGGTCGTGCTGGACCCCCTTTGAGCCACGCCGCAGGCCGCAGGCAGGCAAGTCTGGGGACCCCCGTTCACAGAATGCCAACAGCAACCCCATTGACCTCCAGAAGAATCGGCTGCTGCCCTCCCGTGATTAGCCTTCAATGTTGACCCTGGGAGGAGCCATGGTTCATCCTTCGTACGGTAAACTGGAGAAACCTCCGCACACGTTTCATCGTCATGCATGGAAGTGGAATGTACTAGATATAAGCCACATCTAGTATGCTACAACGGATGGCTACCTTTATTTCAATATCTACAAGGGTTGGATGAAGAGCAAGAGCCAAGTGTGCGGTTCAAGCAAAGAAGTATCGGCCAAGAGGAAGAGGGACAAGGATGAAGTTGAGGACATGGATGAGGACTCTGAGTAAGGTGTCAGTGTTGTTGCTCATGGTGGTTCTAATGCAGTGTCTACCGGATTAGTTGCTTAGTTTAATTTCAGGTGTGCTTAGTTTAATTTGAGGGGTGTGTTGTGCTGAGCCCCCAGGAGAACTATGTTATGTTTCTTCTTGTTATATTTCTTACATTTCATCTTTTAGTTGGTATAGTACTACCACTCGTTTCTTCACATTATATACGTACAATATATATGGCCAACATCATACATCGAGCAGTTTAGTTGTCAAAGAATTTCAGGTTGCTTAGTTTTGTCAAAGAATTCCAGGGTGCGTAGTTTTATTTGAGGGGTGTGTTGTGTTGGACACCATTATTGTGACTCAAATCTCTTTTACCATGTTATAATGACATAAATACCGATGGACCACCATGCCAGCTCTCCCTCTATCTCACTACAGTAAAATAAAGTGTGAGGCCTACTTGATCCCAACAGCGTTCTTATTTTCCTATAAAATTATTCGCTTGGTTACTCCTGACAAGCGGGGCCACACTTATCATTGTGAGAATTGGGTTATTTTTGTCATGTAACATGGTCAACGGGTTTGACGTGAAAATAACAATGTCTAATGGCATTTTTTTGCAAACATCTAACTTAACGATGGAATTTTTTAGATATCTAATTGCATTTTTGAGCAGGCATCTCATGGATCGATGGCATTTTTGAGTAGTTGTAACTTCTAATGGCAAAATTGAGTAGTGATACACAACTAGTGGCATAAATAATAAGAACCCAAAAATTAAATAGGTATGCTAATTCCTTTATTTCTTTAATAGTACTATATTCATAATTTGGTGACGAGCGCTCTCTATATGTACCACCTTTTTTCTTTAATGTCATTTTGTTAGTTTTGCTCCATGGTGCAATCCATCGATACTACTACTGTACAAAAGTATACATTTTTTAAAAGGCTAGAGGGCGGGGCAGTCTAGCTTGGTCATTTTCATGAGAGGCGAGGGCCTTTGTGATTTGACGGCTCATTACTGCTGGAAGGCGGGGCCTTGTGATTTGATTGCTCGTATAAATGTGCCGATGACCCGAGGAGGAGCAAAGAACCGTGTGGTATACTCAAGTTTTCCACTGGAGTGGTACTATGACAGAGGAGCAGGAAACACAGCAACCCAGTGCCATATGGCGATAAAAATGGTCTAATTTGCTAGTCATCTCATTGTTAGCATTGTTCTATTCATGCCTCGCGGAGAATGTGACACGTGCTGCGAAACACCCGAAGCAAAAGAAGAAACACAGGAGCAAAAGAAGAAGGAAGATTATCACCCCAAATGATCTAATTTGCCGCGGAGTCATAACTGCTTCTTCATCGCCTCCACGACCTCCATCTCCTTGTGCGTCTCCTTCGCCATCTTCTTCATTCTGTCCATGACGCGGGATTTCTCGACGCGAGCCTTCATCATCTGTTCCATGGCCGCATTATGTACCTTAACAGCAGCCGGGTGCTTGATGCGGAGCTTGGCCAACTCCTCCTTCTATTCCATCACGAGGGCCTGCAACATCTTCATCGAGGAACTACTATTCTCATGCAGCCTCTTCCAGCCGGCATTCTTCTCATTCAGCAGGTCGAGCTCGTGGCAGAGCTTCGCCTTGTCCTCCTGAAGTTGTAGGATTTCGTCGGTCGCCTTCTTCTCCGAGGCAATGCTCTTCTTTAGTAGCATCACCAAGCCCGCGGTCAACTCCCCCTGCTTATTGAGCTCACTGGGCATGTCGTCAAGGCTCTCCTTCAGCAGCTCCACCAAGCTATGGATGAACTCCTTCTACTTATTGAGGTGCTTATTGAGCTGATCATGAAGGAAATATGCCCTAGAGGCAATAATAAAGTTATTATTTATTTCCTTATATCATGATAAATGTTTATTATTCATGCTAGAATTGTATTAACCGGAAACATGATACATGTGTGAATACATGGACAAACTTAATGTCACTAGTATGCCTCTACTTGACTAGCTCATTAATCAAAGATGGTTATGTTTCCTAACCATAGACATGAGTTGTCATTTGATTAACGGGATCACATCATTAGGAGAATGATGTGATTGACATGACCCATTCCGTTAGCTTAGCACTTGATCATTTGGTATGTTGCTATTGCTTTCTTCATGCCTTATACATGTTCCTACAACTATGAGATTATGCAACTCCCGTTTACCGGAGGAACACTTTGTGTGCTACCAAACGTCACAACGTAACTGGGTGATTATAAAGGAGCTCTACAGGTGTCTCCAAAGGTACATGTTGAGTTGGCATATTTCGAGATTAGGTTTTGTCACTCCAATTGTCGGAGAGGTATCTCTGGGCCCTCTCGATAATGCGCATCACTATAAGCCTTGCAAGCAATGTAGCTAATGAGTTAGTTATGGAATGATGCATTACGTAACGAGTAAAGAGACTTTCCGATAACGAGATTGAACTAGGTATTGGGATACCGACGATCGAATCTCGGGCAAGTAACATACCGATGACAAAGGGAACAATGTATGTTGTTATGCGGTTTGACCGACAAAGATCTTCGTAGAATATGTAGGAGCCAATATGAGCATCTAGGTTCCGCTATTGATTATTGACCGGAAACGTGTCTCGATCATGTCTACATAGTTCTCGAACCCATAGGGTCCGCACGCTTAAGGTTTCCTTGACAGTTTTATTATGAGTTTATGAGTTTTGATGTACCTAAGGTTGTTTGGAGTCCCGGATGTGATCACAGACATGATGAGGAGTCTCGAAATGGTCGAGACATAAAGATCGATATATTGGACGACTATATTTGGACACCGGAAAGGTTCCGGGTGAGATTGGGACAATACCAGAGCTCCGGGAGGTTATCGGAACCCCCCGGGAGGTATATGGGCCATATTGGGCCTTAGTGGAAAGGAGGAGGAAGGAGCAAGGGAGCCCCCCCCCAAGCGCAATCCAAATTGGGAGGGGGGCCGCCCCCCCTTTCCTTTCTCCCTCCTTCCTCTTCCTTCCCTCTCCCTCTCCTAATAGGAAAGGGGGGAGTCCTACTCCCGGTGGGAGTTGGACTCCACCCCTAGGGTGCGCCACCCCCCTTGGTCGGCCCCCTCCTCCACTCCTTTATATACAGGGAGGGGGGCACCCCATAGACACAACAATTGATCTCTTGATCTCTTAGTCGTGTGCGGTGCCCCCCTCCACCATAGTCCTCCTTGATAATATTGTAGTGGTGCTTAGGCGAAGCCCTGTGGCGGTAGAACATCAAGATCATCACCACGCCGTCGTGCTGACGGAACTCTCCCTCGACACTCGGCTGGATCGGAGTTCGAGGGACGTCATCGAGCTGAACGTGTGCTAGAACTCGGAGGTGCCATAGTTTCGGTGCTTGATCGGTGGGCCGTGAAGACGTACGACTACATCAACCACGTTGTTCTAACGCTTCCGCTTTCGGTCTATGAGGGTACGTGGACAACACTCTCCCCTCTCGTTGCTATGCATCACCATGATCTTGCGTGTGCGTAGGAATTTTTTTGAAATTACTATGTTCCCCAACACTGGCATCCGAGCCTGGTTTTATGCGTAGATGTTATATGCACGAGTAGAACACAAGTGAGTTGTGGGTGATACAAGTCATACTACTTACCAGCATGTCATAATTTGGTTTGGCGGTATTGTTGGATGAAACGGCCCGGACCGACATTACGCGTACGCTTATGCAGGACTGGTTCTACTGACGTGCTTTGCACACAGGTGGTTGGCGGGTGTCAGTTTCTCCAACTTTAGTTGAACCGAGTGTGGCTACACCCGGTCCTTGCGAAGGTTAAAACAACACTAACTTGACGAACTATCGTTGTGGTTTTGATGCGTAGGTAAGAATGGTTCTTGCTCAGCCTGTAGCAGCCACATAAAATTTGCAACAACAAAGTAGAGGACGTCTAACTTGTTTTTGCAGGGCATGTTGTGATGTGATATGGTCAAGACGTGATGCTATATTTTATTGTATGAGATGATCATGTTTTGTAACCGAGTTATCGGCAACTGGCAGGAGCCATATGGTTGTCGCTTTATTGTATGAAATGCAAGCGCCCTGTAATTGCTTTACTTTATCACTAAGCGGTAGCGATAGTCGTAGAAGCAATAGATGGCGAAAGGACAATGATGCTACGATGGAGATCAATGTGTCGTGCCGGTGACGATGGTGATCACGACGGTGCTTCTGAGATGGAGATCACAAGCACAAGATGATGATGGCCATATCATATCACTTATATTGATTGCATGTGACGTTTATCCTTTATGCATCTTATCTTGCTTTGATTGACGGTAGCATTATGAGATGATCTCTCACTAATTATCAAGAAGTGTTCTCCTTGAGTATGCACCGTTGCGAAAGTTCTTCGTGCTGAGACACCACGTGATGATCGAGTGTGATAGGCTCTATGTTCAGATACAGCGGGTGCAAAACAGTTGCACACGCAGAATACTCAGGTTAAACTTGACGAGCCTAGCATATACAGATATGGCCTCGGAACATGGAGTGTCGGTGTTCTGGGAATGGGGGTCCCCAGACTTGCCTGCCTGCGGCCTGCGGCGTGGCTCAAGTGGTGGCCCAGTACGGCTCGTCTTCATCAGTACAAGACTCAAGACCCTTGCGAGGGGCCAAGCCTCGCGGGGCGGACGACACAAGGCTTCCTCAGGGACGGCCTCGCTAGGTAGGCTCGTGAGGAGGCAGAGAGATCAAGGCAGGGTACCTCGCGAGGTGCTCATGACGCAAGCCATGACGATCGAGACCAGGCGGGCGCTGGCCTGCGCAGTGTCCTTCTTTCCTCTTTGGTGCAAAGGGGACAAGCACAGACGTGGAGTACCGAGGCATCAGGCAAAGGTTGCCATTTCAGTGCAAGGAGACCAAGACCAGCGGAGCGGCAGGGTGGAGGTCACCGTGGAGCCCAAGACGGCGTCATCACCAGTGCTTTTGGCACCCGAAGACCAACTTTAGTCAGGATAACTTGTACTAGATGTTCCCCTTTGAAATGGCCGTTGTTGGCGCCCTTCCCGCTCAATATTTGGGAAGAGGCCCAGGGCCTCTATAAATAGAGCTAGCCACCACAGAGTAGAGGGATCCAGATTTTGGAAGACTAGAGAGAGAGAGAGAGAGAGAGAGAGAGAGAGAGACGATCAAACTCACCCAAGCAGTTCATCGCACCAGCTCAAGAACACCTCTCGCGAGGCCGTTCTTCCCTTGTACTATTCATCATCAGCCCCAGAGGCAATCCACCACACCACACACTGGAGTAGGGTATTACACCACAACGGTGGCCCGAACAGTATAAATCTCGTGTTCCTTGTGTTGTTCATCGTTTTCAGCTTAGATCTCATGAGGTGATCGGACGTAGATAGATAGGGGAGAGATCTTCATGCGCACCCTTGAGTTCGAACCTCAAGGGTCTGCCAGAACCCAACATCCGACATTTGGCGCGCCAGGTAGGGGTGTACTGGAGCTCCCTCTTCCGTCGCCCTGTTCCCCACCGACACCGCGCTCTGCCCTCATGGCGGCCAACGCACCGCCCCTCCTGCCGTCGACACCGTCGCGGAGACCAGGGGCTCCGAGCCCTGGTCCCCGCCTTGTGACAGGTGCAGTGGCCGCGCAAGTTCAAGCCGGACATGCCACCGCGCTACGGCGGCATGGCCGACCTGCAGGCCTTCGTGCTGGCATATGAAGAAGCTTTCCTCAAGGCCGAGGGTGACGACAAGGTCATGGTGAACTGGCTGCCCATGGCCTCACCGGCGTCTCGCGCATGTGGCTGCTCCACCTGCCAGTGGCTTATGTGGCCTCCTGGGAGGAGTTGCGCAACCTCTTCCTCACCCATCATGCCGTGCCGGCACCCCCAGTCATCGCGGCCATCTTGGGTGGATCACAGGCACCACCTTCGAGCCGCCACATCAAGTCGTTCATCCGCCAGATCGGCGCCGCCCTCAAGCACTGAGAAACCCCCCCCCCCCGGGCTAGGTGTCACCCAAGGCCGATCTGACCTTCAGCTCGGATGATCACCCCTCCAACCCCGCTTGTTCAGGCGCGCTCCCGATGCTATGCACCCCCACCATCTGCCAAGTGGCCGTCACCAGGACCCTCATCGACGGTGGTGCCGGCTTCAACGTGCTCTTGGTGGAGGCCTTCATCCTCCTCCACGTGCCGCTAGAACGGCTTCAACCCAGCAGGCCCTTCTCGGGCGTCGGAGGCGGTTCCACCGGCTCCTTGGGGCAGATCCACCTCCCAGTGACCTCCGACGCTCACAACAACTTCCGCACGGAGCTGATCGACTTCGACATCGCCCCCATCAGCCTCCCATACAACGCCATCCTCGGCTACCTAGCCTTGGCCCAGTTCATGGCAGCGACTCACCCGGCATACAACCTCATGAAGATGCCCGAGAGCAGCGGTGTCCTTACTGTGACCGGAGACACCGGGGATGCGTTGCAGGTGCTCAAGCTTGCTTTCAAGATGGCCGCGGTGGCGCAGCCCGCCAGCGCAGATGTCCTCGAGCCCAAGGAGGCTGTGCCGGCTAAGAAGAAACAGCTATTCAGCCAAGACAAGGCGGAGACCAAGAAGGTACCGGTCGACGAGGATGGATCTGCTGGCACCGCCTTCACCATAGGCGCCAACCTCGAGCCTGTGCAAGAGGAGGCCTTGGTCAGGTTCTTGCGCGCTAACAAGAAGGTGTTTGCGTGGGAGCCTGATCAGCTGGCAGGAGTCCCAAGGGATATGATTGAACATCATCTCAACGTGTGCCCCAACGTGCGCCCCGTGAAGCAGAAGGCAAGGCGGCAGTCCACTGAAAAGCAAGCCTTCATCGTCCAAGAGACCCGCAAGTTAGAGGCAGCAGGGGTCATTCGCGAGGTCCGCTACCCTGATTGGTTGGCCAACCCTGTTGTCGTGCCAACAAAGGGAGGAAAGGAACGCATGTTTGTCGACTTCACCAACCTCAACAAGGCCTGCCCGCAGGATCCATTTCCGCTCCCTTGCATCGACCAGATCGTCGACTCTACCACTGAGTGTGACCTATTGTGCTTCCTGGATGCCTTCTCGGGCTATCACCAGATCAAGATGGCAGTAGAAGACGTGGAGAAAACGGCTTTCCTGACCCCATGTGGAGTGTACTGCTATACCTGCATGCCGTTTGGGCTGCGCAACGCAGGAGCGACCTTTCAGCAGCTGGTGCACATCGCCTTGGGCCGGCAGCTCGGGAGAAATGCTGAAGCTTACGTCGATGACATTGTGGTGAAGTTTCGGGAGGCCAAAACCCTGATACAAGACCTAGAAGAAACCTTTGCGAGCCTCTGTGAAGTAGATCTGCGGCTCAATCCGGAGAAGTGCGTATTTTGGGTCCCTTCGGGAAAGCTCTTGGGCTTCCTCGTGTCCCACAGGGGCATCGAAGCCAACCCAGAGAAGGTCTAGGCAGTCAAAGACATGAGCCCGCTGAAGACCCTCAGAGAAATGCAGAAGCTCACCGGGCGTGTAACCGCGCTAGGATGCTTCATCTCCAGGCTGGGGGAGCGGGCACTGCCCTTCTTCAAGCTGATGAAGAAGAAGGGCCCATTCAAGTGGACTGAAGAGGCCGACAGGGCATTCCAAGATCTCAAGAAGTACCTTACCAGCCCTCCGGTGATGGTGGCTCCGCGGCCTCGGGAGCCCCTGGTGCTTTACCTTGCAGCCACCCCCTATTCCGCCAGCGCAGCCCTTGTGGCAGTTAGAGAGGAGCGCCAGACCAAGGCTGCAGGCGCCGTCCCAGCCGAAGCAGAGCAAGGCCAAGAAGGCCTCGCGAAGACCAAGATCGCAGCAGAAAAGGATCAACCTCAGCAGGGGAGCGCACCCAGAGCGGAGGAGGCCTCTCCAAGTGACCAAGCGCAGGGGGCTCCGTCGTCTCAGGGGGCGCCTCAACCTCTAGAGGACGCGGGCTGCGTCGGCACCCTCAAACTCGTCGAGCACCCTGTCTACTTCGTCAGCACGGTGCTACGGGACGCGAGGGCGCGGTACCCCATGCCCCAAAAGCTCCTCCTCGCACTATTAGTGGCCTCGCGCAAGCTGCGGCACTACTTTTAAGGCCATCCCATCAAGGTCGTCTCAGCATACCCCTTGGAAAGGGTACTCAGGAGCCCCAACTCAGCTAGGAGGGTCGCTGAATGGAACATCGAACTACAAGCGTTTCAGCTAGAATTCAGCATGACCAGGGTCATCAAGGGAGCCACACTTGCAGATTTCATGGCGGAATGGACAGAGGCACCGGGGCTCAAAACGGGCGAGGATCGGTCGCTTTCCCCAGGAATTAAAGCACAGGACGGCTGGGTCATGTACTTCGACGGAGCGTTCTCACGACAGGGCGCGGGGGCTGGCGCAGTGCTCATATCCCCCACTCAGGACAAGCTCTACTATGCAGTGCAGCTCTGTTTCCAGCATAGAGAGAAGGTCTCCAACAACATAGTGGAGTACGAGGGCCTGATAGCGGGCTTGAAAGCTGCAGTCGCCTTGGGGGTAAAGCGCCTCATCATCAAGGGTGATTCACAACTCCTCATCAACTTCTCCAACAAAGTATACGAGCCGAAGGACGAGCACATGGAAGCGTATCTCACGGAGGTCAGCAGGATGGAGAAACAGTTTTTGGGGCTGGAGTTGCAACACGTGCCTCGCGGCACCAATCAAGAAGCTGATGACATCGCCAAGAGGGCATCCAGGCGGCTGCATCAGGAGCCCGGCGTCTTCGAGGAGCGACTCTTCAAACCCTTGGCGGTGCCATCACTATCAAGCACGGCACAGCCTAGGGAGGAGCTCCCTCAGCCGCCTGCCTCGGGAGCCCCGGCCTATGGCCCAACCTCAGGGGCACGCTTGCTCCTGGCGCTGGAGCCTCAGGAGGGATGTTGGACCGGAGAGTTCAAGGATTACTTGACGCAAGGGACCCTGCCGGAGAAGGAGGAGGATGCGGAGCGCGTGGCGCGACAGGCCACGGCCTACTGCATCCAAGACGGAGAGCTCTACCGAAAGCGGTCGAATGACGTTACTCTACACTGCATCTTCAGGGAGCAAGGAAAAGAGCTGCTGGCAGACATTCACGATGGAGACTGCGGGCACCACTCGTCTTCTCACACACTCGTCGGCAAGGCATTTCGCAGCGGTTTCTATTGGCCAACAGCACTCAACGACGCAGCCGAGCTGGTGAAGGCTTGTGAAGCCTGTTAGTTCCACGCCAAGAAGATTCACCAGCCAGCTTAGGGCCTTCAGACCATTCCCCTCTCGTGGCCGTTCGTTGTTTGGGGATTGGACATCCTAGGCCCATTTCCTCGCGCGAGGGGGCTATCGCTACCTTTATGTTGCCATCGACAAATTCACTAAGTGGGACGAAGTGGAAGTTGTCCGCACCATCCCAGTTGGCTCAGCAGTCATGTTCATCAGGGGCCTCGTGAGCCGGTTTGGGGTACCCAATCGCATCATCACCGACAATGGTTCGCAGTTCACCAACAATCTCTTCAAAACATATTGTGCTAACCTTGGAACGCAGATATGCTTCGCTTCGGTGGCACACCCTCGGAGCAACGGCCAAGCTGAGCGCGCCAACGCGGAGGTCCTGAAGGGACTTGATGACCCACAAGTATAGGGTATCTATCGTAGTCCTTTCGATAAGTAAGAGTGTCGAACCCAACGAGGAGCAGAAGGAAATGATAAGCAGTTTTCAGCAAGGTATTCTCTGCAAGTACTGAAATAAGTGGTAACAGATAGTTTTGTGATAAGGTAAATTGTAACGAGCAACAAGTAATGAAAGTAAATAAAGTGCAGCAAGGTGGCCCAATCCTTTTTGTAGCAAAGGACAAGCCTGGACAAACTCTTATAATAGGAAAAGCGCTCCCGAGGACACATGGGAAAATCAAGCTAGTTTTCATCACGCTCATATGATTCGCGTTCGGTACTTTGATAATTTGATATGTGGGTGGACCGGTGCTTGGGTGCTGTTCTTACTTGAACAAGGATCCCACTTATGATTAACCTCTATTGCAAGCATCCGCAACTACAACAAAAGTATTAAGGTAAACCTAACCATAGCATGAAACATATGGATCCAAATCAGCCCCTTACGAAGCAACGCATAAACTAGGGTTTAAGCTTCTGTCACTCTAGCAACCCATCATCTACTTATTACTTCCCAATGCCTTCCTCTAGGCCCAAATAATGGTGAAGTGTTATGTAGTCGACGTTCACATAACACGACTAGAGGTTAGACAACATACATCTTATCAAAATATCGAACGAATACCAAATTCACATGACTACTAATAGCAAGACTTGTCCCTTGTCCTTAGGAACAAACATAACTACTCACAAAGCATATTCATGTTCATAATCAGAGGGGTAATAATGTGCATAAATGATCTGAACATATGATCTTCCACCAAATAAACCAACTAGCATCAACTACAAGGAGTAATCAACACTACTAGCAACCTACTAGCACCAATCCCGGACTTGGAGACAAGAATTGGATACAAGAAATTAACTAGGGTTTGGAGATGAGATGGTGCTGGTGAAGATGTTGATGGATATTGCCCTCTCCCGATGAGAGGAGCGTTGGTGATGACGATGGTGATGATTTCCCCCTCCCGGAGGGAAGTGTCCCCGGCAGAACAGCTCTGCCAGAGCCCTAGATTGGTTCCGCCAAGGTTCCGCCTCATGGTGGCGGAGTTTCGTCCCGAAAGGTTGCCTTCTATTTTTTTTTCATCGAAAGACTTCATATAGGAGAAGACGGGCGTCGGAGAGCCACCAGGGGGCCCACGAGGTAGGGGGCACGCCCAGGGGGGCGCGCCCCCCACCCTCGTGAGCAGGGTGTGGGCCCCCTGGCCTTCATCTTTGGCGACGATTTTTCTTTATTTATTTTAAGATATTCCGTGGAGTTTCAGGACTTTTGGAGTTGCGCAGAATAGGCCTCCAATATTTGCTCCTTTTCCAGCCCCGAATTCCAGCAGCCGGCATTCTCCCTTTTCATGTAAACCTTGTAAAATAAGAGAGAATAGCCATAAGTATTGTGACATAATGTGAAATAACAGCCCATAATGCAATAAATATCGATATAAAAGCATGATGCAAAATGGATGTATCAACTCCCCCAAGCTTAGACCTCGCTTGTCCTCAAGCGAAAAGCCGATAACAATAAATATGTCCTCATGTTTAGAGGTAGAGGCGTCGATAAAAATAAAATACAGACATGAAGGCATCATGATTATTTTCATAACAGCAACATATAAAGATTTTGTCATATGATTACTCATGTTCAAGTGATGATCTTTTCACAAAGCCAAAGTATGAATCAGAAACCTTATTGAGCACCAACAAATTATAACCTCAGTCATTGAAGCAATTGCAATTTATCATAACATCAGAAAGAGTCTATGTCAGAGCTTAAAAGCAAGTCCACATACTCAACTATCACTTAGCCCTTCATAATTGCTAACACTCACGCGATACTTGTGGTTACGAAGTTTTAATCGGACACAGAGAAAGATAGGGGCTTATAGTTTTGCCCCACAACCTTTTTACCTCAACGGTAGTGTCAACAATAATAATTCATGCACCCCTACATCCAATTAGATATATATATCATGTTCTTTCCAACATGCTGAGCTTGCCAAAGGATAAAATGAAAAAGGAAAGGTGAAGATCACCATGACTCTTGCATAAGGTAGAGGATAATAATAAAAGATAGGCCCTTCACAGAGGGAAGCAGAGGTTGTCATGCACATTTAGGGTTGATGCACAAAATCTTAATGCAAAAGAACGTCACTTTATATTGCCCCTTGTATGTGAACCTTTATTATGCAGCCCGTCGCTTTTATTGCGTCCACAACAAGTTCGTACAAAGTTTATTTCTCCGCACTAATAAGTCATGCATATTTAGAGAGGAATTTTTATTGCTTGCACCGATGACAACTTACTTGAAGGATCTTACTCAATCCATAGGTAGATATGGTGGACTCTCATGGCAAAACTGGTTTAAGGGTATTTGGAAGCACAAGTAGTATTTCTACTTAGTGCTGAGAATTTGGCTAGCATGAGGGGGAAAGGCAAGCTCAACACGTTAGAGGATCCATGGCAACATACTTTATCTCAGATGTAAGAAAAGATAACTCATTATGTTGTCTTCCTTGTCCAACATCAACTCTTTAGCATGTCATATTTTAATGAGTGCTCCCAATCATAAAAGATGTCAATGATAATATATCTATATGTGAAACCTCTCTTTCCTTATTACTTCCTATTAATTGCAACGATGACCAAGGCTATATTTGCTAACTTCCAACAACCTTTAATCATCATAGTCTTTCTATGTGAAGTCATTACTTTCACTAAGATCAATATGAACTCTTTGATTCTTTTTATTCTTTTTCTTCTAATCACCCAAGATCATGGCAAAATACTCAAGCCATTGACTCAACACTAATCTTTATTATATAGCTCACGGACTCGATTACAAAGAAGGATCATAAAGCAAAACTCAAAACTAGATCATGCCATGACTTTATTCTACTAAATCAAGATACTACTAAAAGGATCGAACTAAGAAAAACGGTAAAGATAGGAGTTGTGATGGTGATACGATACCAGGGCACCTCCCCCAAGCTTGGCAGTTGCCAAGGGGAGTGCCCCTACCCATGTGATTATTTCTCCTTCTTTGTTGTTGGTGTAATATTCTTGGCGATGATTCCCCTCAAGATACGGTTCTCCTCCTCGAGCTTATTGACTTGCTGCTTGAGGTCCATTATTTCCTTGTGAAGCTTTCCTGTAACGGCTAAAGCTCCTTGCACCCAAGGGTGTTGCATAGCTGCGGGAGAACAAGAGACACTCCTCCTCATATTTTCATAGGAAAGAAATCTAACATTGGAAGGGATAACCGAGTTTGGAATAGCTGAGCTCTATAGTTCCCCCATCGTAAACCCAGCTTGGAGGCGAGAGGTGACTTGTTGATCTTCCATGGCATCTACCCTCATCAGGTCAGCCTCCATCTCTTCCTCCGTTGCTGGCCCAAAGTGGTCAGCGTCGTTGTTTTCCCTTGGTTCCGGTGCCGGGTTAGATACCCCGCTCTCCCCGACTGACTCTTGAGAAGACATCTTGCTCAAGTCTACAGCAGCAACAGCTCGAAACAAAAGCAGAGGATATTTGCGTGATACGAGAGTCAAAACCTTCGGGAGTATATATAATGAATTTTTGCCGACCAAGATACGTATCGTGCAAGGAAACAGAGTCCGGAGGGCACACGAGGTGCTCACGAGGTAGGGGGGTGCGCCCAGGGGGTAGTGTCACGCCGAATATGCGACCCTATCCAAAAGGAACTCGAAGGTCCCACCAAGGATAGACCCGCATATTGAAACGCTTTTGCAAGGTGGATATCATTACATCAACATTACATAATAGATGGGGATACATACAAGAGGCATACAATGCCACTCGAATACAACATCACCATACATAAGATCAACATCCGACTACGGATGAAAAACAAACATAAACTCAAACGACATCCACCCTGCTAGCCCAGGCTGCCGACCTGGAACCTATCCCCTGATCGAAGAAGCAGAAGAAGGACTCAACACAAGCAAGCATCGCTCTCGCGTCATGATCATCGCATAACCTGTACCTGCAACTGTTGTTGTAGTAATCTGTAAGCCACAAGGACTCAGCAATCACATTACCAGGGGTATCAAGACTAGCAAAGCTTAAAGGGAAAGGAAGGGGGTAAAGTGGTGAGGCTGCAGCAGCGACTAAGCAAGTATGGTGGCTAACATACGCAAATAAGAGCGAGAAGAACGGTCGTCAACTAGTAATGATCAAGAAGTGATCCTGAGCTCCTACTTACGTCAAACAGAACCCAGAAACCGTGTTCACTTCCCGGACTCCGCCAAGAAGAGACCATCACGGCTACACACGCGGTTGATGCGTTTTAATTCGGATCTGGTGTCAAGTTATCTACAATCGGACATTAACAAATTCCCATCTGCCTATAACCGCAGGCACGGCTTTCGAAAGATTATACCCTGCAGGGGTGTCCCAATTTAGCCCATGACAAGCTCTCGCGATCAACAAAGGAATAGACCTTCTCCTAGGAAGACCCGATCAGACTCGGAATCCCGGTTTACAAGACATTTCGACAATGGTAAAACAAGACCAGCAAAGCCTCCCGATGCGCCGACAAATCCCGATAGGAGCTGCACATATCTCGTTCTCAGGGCACACCGGATGAGCTAAGCATACAGGAACCGACGTAACCCAAGTTGCCAAGGGATGGCCCCGCACGGTGCTCTAGTTCGGACAAACACTTAGACAAGCACTGGCCCGGGGGGGCTAAAATAAAGATGACCCTTGGGTTGGCCGACCCAAGGGAAAGGATAGGTGGTGGTGAGGCAAATGGTAAAACCAAGGTTGGGCCTTGCTGGAGGAGTTTTATTCAAAGCAAACTGTCGAGGGGGTCCCATAAATCATCCGACCGCGTAAGGAACGCAAAATCCGGGAACATAACACCGGTATGACGGAAACTAGGGCGGCAAGAGTGGAACAAAACACTAGGCAAAAGGCCGAGTCTTCCACCCTTTACCAAGTATATAGATGCATTAATAATATAAGAGATATTGTGATATCCCAATCATAATCCTGTCCACCATGGAGCAATCTTCAACTTCACCTGTAACTAGCAACGCTATAAGAGGGGCTGAGCAAAAGCGGTAACATAGCCAAACAACGGTTTGCATAGGAAGGGTGTCAAAGGTTAGAGGTTCATGGCAATATGGGATGGCTCGATAAACAGGTGATAGGTAGCGCAGCATAGCGATAGAACGAGGCAACTAGCATAGAAATGATAGTAGTGAGATCCAGGGTAGCGGTCATCTTGCCTGAAATCCCGCAAGGAAGAAGAACGAGTCCATGAAGAAGATGAACGGATGAAGCCGAACCAAGCGTAGACGAACGAATCCTCACGATCGCAACGAAACAGGAACTATCGAAAAGAAGCACACAACGTAGTAAACACACCACACATGAACAAGGCATGATGCACAACAAGCATGATGCATGGCAAAGCTACATGAAGCTACTCATGGCAAAAGATGATGCAAACAAGAACAACAGATCAAGGCAAGTTTAAATGAGGCCGGGAACAACATATAACAATTCCGGTAAGTCCTCATAAGCATATTTCGAAATTGGTCCAGATCTGAATAAACCTTATGTTCAAGTTGTTAAACAGCAAGTTTAAGATGCACAAAGATGATCTACACGAGATTCTAGTCAAGTTACATATAAAGTTCATTTAGTTCGGAGCTACGGCCTAGAACATATGAGCAAAACAAGTTAAACATGGCATTGATGCAAAATGCACCCAAACATCAAGCAAACACACCAAAACATGGATGCAACATGATAATATGAAACTACATACAAAATCAAGCAAGTTTCATATAGAGCACACTCAAAACGGAGCAACGGTTCAACACATGCACACTATACAAGTTTAAAGGACAAGCTGTCCAAAACAGCAACTAAGCATATTACAAGCATCAAAACAACATGCTACAGCACCCCAACATAATAACAAAAGGCATGGGCATGATGTACAGGTAAAGCACAACATAACATGAACACTGAGCTACATCTAGAAATTACTAGAACATGCTCAAACACACATGGTAAGATTGCAAGTTATAACAATTTCAGACTTTGCAAAAAATAACAGCATGATGCAATGTTCAGAGCTATCAAACAACATGTTATAGGAACTTATCATGACAAACAAAGGCATGGCATGAATCTACTAATTGCATAGATCAAAAGACCCTTACTGACCATAAGCCAAAAAGGATCATAAAATATGATGGCACCCACGTAAACATAACAAGTTATTATTACAGATTCGTACATGGCAGGAACAGAATTATGAAGGCAGGTAAATGAGCTTGTGCAACTCACTACAGAGCAATACATGGCATGGCAAGGTACCCAACAGTAAGAAGACATATTTGTGAAGCTAAGCATGGCAATAGCAAGGTCATAGGGTACATGGATCACTAGCAAAACATATGGGAACAAGTGAACTTAATGTTAACAGGCTGACAGCAATATTTTCAAGCAACTTTGGAGCAAGATATGAACAATCTACATCAAGCTATAAATGTAACCAGGGGCATAGATGGACAGAGGATGACATGTAGATCAAAACATGTTTATAGAACATCTCCAGATTATGCATAGAATTATTAGTAGCAACATGTTTATATAGCATCACGAAATAACAGATTCAGCCTAGCAAAACAGCAACATCATGAACACTACTTAACAAGCTCGATTCACTCACCACAAGTCATTGCATGACAAGATAAGCATAGCATCATCAAGAAGACATGTTTGTGTAACAAACCAAGTCAAGAACAAGTCCATAGCATGCAAGGATCAACTATAGCAAGCTTGGCCAAATTGAATAACATGTAAACAATCTGCCAGGAAACATTTTGAAGCAAAAGTAGAGCACGAAAATGACAGGCTAGACTACTCCATAATTGCAACAAAGGGCATGAATGGATAGACAACCTATTGTTCAAAACACCCTTACTGAAGTGTCTCTAAATATGCATGGATCTCTCTGTAGCATCAAGTTTGCATGGCATCAAAATAACAGCAGAACAGGGACTAAAATCAGCAACATCACGATGCCTAGTTTGCATGCTTGTGCTAGTCACCACATTGATCACAAAAATACATGGTAAGCACCTATGTAAAGAAGATAGAGCCTAGTTCAAAACACATGTAGACATCAACCTCATAGGATGCACACATCAATCATGACAAAAATGACAAAAGAGCACGTTCTGTTAACAGACAGCAGAAAACATCATGAAGCACTCTTACAACAATGATTCAGGCATCTACATGACCTCAAATGAATATGATGCAATGGAATGAAATGATGTCCTCGTTGAGACGAACAATTCGATATATTACACGCACGAAACGAAGCTACGGATGCAGAGATACCATGGCATGAACATGGCATAAAAATTACGAAAATCTGGGACAGGGATTTCGGGGGTCAACCTCTGGATTTGCACGGTTTACGAGGTTCGCCGGAGAACCTCGTCGGAGATGACGGAGATGGCCGGAGAGGCTCGGGGAGGCCGGGAGGAGGCGGATCCGGCCGCGGGGCACCCATTCCCGGCCGCATCTGGCCGGAGTAGGCGCGGGTCGGCGAGGCCACCGGCGGGGAGAGACGCCGGCTCGGGAGGAGCTCGGGCGCGGGCAGGCGCCGGGACGCGGGGCGCTCGGGCGAGCGGGCCTCGCGGGCGGCGACTCCGGGCGACGATGGGCCCGCGCGGGCTTGCCCCGGGCCCGGGCGGGCCGCGGTGGCTGGCGCGGTAGAGGAGGAGAGAGAAGGGCCGGCGGCGGTGATGTGGCGCGATCTGATTCGCCGGGGTGAGGTGTCCGGCGGACATGTCCGGCTCGGGCGGACGTGTCCGGCGGCGCGAGGATGAAGATGGCTAGGGTTAGACCGGGATTTCGGGGGAGATGCACATATTTATAGATAGAGGGAGCTAGGAAAGTCCAAATGAGGAGCGGTTTTCGCCAACACGGTCGTGATCGAACGACCGAGAGCATGGAGGGGAGTTAGATGGGTTTTGGGCCAGTTTGGATGGCGTGTTGGGCTACAAAGAGAGAGGGGCTTTACGGTTACCCGGTTAACCGTTGGAGTATCAAACGAACTCCAAATGGCACGAAACTTGACAGGCGGTCTACCGGTGCTATACCAAGACCACTTGGCAGGCCTTGGTCCATTCTGAGAACGTTTAACACCCACTCACGAAAAGAGAGAAGAGGGGGACGCCGGAGGGCATAGGAGCGCCGGATTGCAAAACGGACAACGGGGAAAATGCTCGGATGCATGAAACGACCACGTATGCAAAATGAAATGCACATGATGACATGATAAAATGCAACACGCAAGAAAATGACATGGCAACGATGGCAAATAACTAGCAGACACCTGGCGCAACGAATCCGGGGCGTTACAGGTAGGGCGCGCCCTCCACCCTCGTGGAGGCCTCGTGTCCTCCCCGGACTGATACTTATTTCTCTATTTTTCTAAATATTCCAAAACGGAGAAATATTGCCTTAAAAATTGTTTTGAAGTCGGTTTACTTACCGTACCGAATACCTATTCCTTTTCGGAGTCTGAAACGGGCTGGAAAGTGTCCTTTATGTATTCCTCCGGGGTTACGGTTTCAATAATATTAGTTTCAACATTTATGGGATTACCTGAAATATAGTGTTTAATCCTTTGACCGTTTACCACCTTCGGGTTTGTGCCTGCGAAGTTGTTGATTTTTATGGCACCGGAATGATAGACCTCCTCGATAACGTAGGGACCTTCCCATTTAGAGAGAAGTTTTCCTGCAAAAAATCTTAAACGAGAGTTGTATAGCAACACATAATCACCTACATTAAACTCACAATTTTGTATCCTTTTGTCATGCCATCTTTTAACTTTTTCTTTAAACAACTTGGCATTTTCATCAGCTTGGGTTCTCCATTCATCAAGTGAGCTAATATCAAATAACCTCTTCTCACCGGCAAGTTTGAAATCATAGTTGAGCTCTTTAATAGCCCAATATGCCTTATGTTCTAGTTCGAGAGGTAACTGACAAGCTTTTCCATAAACCATTTTATACGGAGACATACCCATAGGATTCTTATATGCAGTTCTTGTTGGGGAACGTAGCAGAAATTCAAAATTTTCCTATGTGTCACCAAGATCTATCTATGGAGAAACTAGCAACGAGGGGAAGGAGAGTGCATCTACATACCCTTGTAGATCTCTAAGCGGAAGCGTTCAAGAGAACGGGGTTGAAGGAGTTGTACTCGTCGTGATCCAAATCACCGGAGATCCTAGTGCCGAACGGACGGCACCTCCGCGTTCAACACACGTACAGCCCGGTGACGTCTCTCATGCCTTGATCCAGCAAGGAGAGAGGGAGAGGTTGAATAAGACTCCATCCAGCAGCAGCACAACGGCGTGGTGGTGATGGAGGAGCGTGGTAGTCCAGCAGGGCTTCGCCAAGCACCGCGAGATATGAGGAGAAAGGGAGGTAGGGCTGCGCCAAGAGGGAGAAGTTCTCATGTGTTGGGTAGCCCCAAAACACCCACTATTTATAGGAGGAGGGGAGGGGGCTGCGCCCCCTCTAGGGTTCCCTCCCCAGGGGTGGCGGCAGCCCCCAGATCCCATCTGGGCGGCGGCCAGAGGGGGAGAGAGGGGAGGCGCGCCTGGGGTGGGCCTTAGGGCCCATCTGCCCTAGGGTTTGCCCCCTCCCACTTTCCCCTGCGCCTTGGGCCCCTTGTGGGGGGCGCACCAGCCCACCTGGGGCTGGTTCCCTCCCACACATGGCCCATGCAGCCCTCTGGGGTTGGTGGCCCCACTTGGTGGACCCTCGGGACCCTCCCGGTGGTCCCGGTACGTTACCGGAAAAACCCGAAACTTTTCCGGTGACCAAAATAGGACTTCCCATATATAAATCTTTACCTCCGGACCATTCCGGAACTCCTCGTGACATCCGGGATCTCATCCGGGACTCCGAACAACATTCGGCAACCACATACAAACTTCCTTTATAACCCTAGCGCCATCGAACCTTAAGTGTGTAGACCCTACGGGTTCGGGAGACATGTAGACATGACCGAGACGTTCTCCGGTCAATAACCAACAGCGGGATCTGGATACCCATGTTGGCTCCCACATGTTCCACGATGATCTCATCGGATGAACCACGATGTCAAGGACTCAATCGATCCCGTATACAATTCCCTTTGTCTAACGGTATTGTCCTTGCCCGAGATTCGATCGTCGGTATACCGATACCTTGTTCAATCTCGTTACCGGCAAGTCTCTTTACTCGTTCCGTAACACATCATCCCGTGATCAACCCCTTGGTCACATTGTGCACATTATGATGATGTCCTACCGAGTGGGCCCAGAGATACCTCTCTGTTTACACGGAGTGACAAATCCCAGTCTCGATTCGTGCCAACCCAACAGACACTTTCGGAGATACCTGTAATGCACCTTTATAGCCACCCAGTTACGTTGTGACGTTTGGTACACCCAAAGCATTTCCTACGGTATCCGGGAGTTGCACAATCTCATGGTCTAAGGAAAAGATACTTGACATTAGAAAAGCT
The DNA here is from genome assembly GCF_018294505.1 of Triticum aestivum. Classification (NCBI taxonomy): domain Eukaryota; kingdom Viridiplantae; phylum Streptophyta; class Magnoliopsida; order Poales; family Poaceae; genus Triticum; species Triticum aestivum. Next base: position 442,701,535 of record NC_057795.1, read on the forward strand.
TTAGCATACGAACTACACGGTCTTTGTGCTAGGCTTAGGATTGGGTCTTGTCCATCACATCATTCTCCTAATGATGTGATCCCGTTATCAACGACATCAATGTCCATAGCCAGGAAACCATGACTATCTGTTGATCACAACGAGCTAGTCAACTAGAGGCTCACTAGGGACATATTGTGGTCTATGTATTCACACGTGTATTACGATTTCCGGATAATACAGTTATAGCATGAATAAAAGACTATTATCATGAACAAAGAAATATAATAATAACACTTTTATTATTGCCTCTAGGGCATATTTCCAACAGTCTCCCACTTGCACTAGAGTCAATAATCTAGTTCACATCACGATGTGATTAACACTGACAGGTCACATCACCATGTGACCAACATCCAAAGAGTTTACTAGTGTCATTAAACTAGTTCACATCATCATGTGATTAAGACTCAATGAGTTCTGGGGTTTGATCATGTTCTACTTGTGAGAGAGGTTTTAGTCAATGGATCTGTAACATTCAGATCCGTATGTACTTCGCAAATTTCTAGGTCATATTGTAAATGCTGCTTCCACGCTCCACTTGGAGCTATTCCAAATGGTTGCTCCACTATACGTATCCGGTTTGCTACTCAGAGTCATTCGGATAGGTGTTAAAGCTTGCATCAACGTAACCCTTTACGCCGAACTCTTTATCACCTCCATAATCGAGAAACATATCCTTATTCCTCTAAGGATAACTTTGACCGCTATCTGATGATCCACTCCTTGATCACCTTTGTACTCTCTTGCCAGACATGTGGCAAGGCAGACATCAGGTGCGGTACTTCGCATAGCATACTGTAGAGCCTACGTCTAAAGCATTAGGGGCAACCTTCGTCCTTTCTCTCTTTTCTACCGAGGTCGAGCTTTAAGTCTTAACTTCGTACCTTACAACTCAGGCAAGAACTTCTTCTTTGACTGATCCATCTTGAACACCTTCAAGATCATGTTAAGGTATGTGCTCATTTGAAAGTATTATTAAGCATTTTGATCTATCCTTATAGATCTTGATGCTCAATGTTCAAGTAGCTTAATCCAGGTTTTCTATTGAAAAACACCTTTCAAATAACCCTATATGCTTTCTAGAAAATCATTTCTGATCATCAACATGTCAACAACATATACTCATCAGAAATTCTATAGTGCTCCCACTCACTTCTTTGGAAATACAAGTTTCTCATAAACTTTGTATAAACCCAAAATCTTTGATCATCTTATCAAAGTGCACATTCCAACTCCGAGATGCTTACTCCAGTCCATGGAAGGATCGCTAGAGCTAGCATACCTTTTAGCATCGTTAGGATCGACAAATCCTTTTTGAGTGTATTACATACAACCTTTCCTTACGAAAACTGGTAAGGAAACTCGTTTTGACATCCATCTGCCAGATTTCATAACTGCAGCTAATGCTAACATGAATCCGACGGACTTAAGCATCGCTACGGATGAGAAGATCTCATCGTAGTCAACTCCTTGAACTTGTGAAAAACTCTTCACCACAAATCGAGCTTCGTAGATGGTGACATTACCATCCACGTCCGTCTTCTTCTTAAAGATCCATTTATCTTAATGGCTTGCCGATCATCGGGCAAGTCCACCAAAGTCCATGCTTTGTTCTGATACATGGATCCTATCTCGGATTTCATGTCTTCTAAACATTTGTCGGAATTTGGGCCCACCATCGCTTCTCCATAGTTCGTAGGTTCATTGTTGTCTAGCAACATGACCTTCAAGACAGGATCACTATACCACTCCGAAGCAGTACGCGTCCTTGTCGTCCTACGAGGTACGGTAGTGATTTGATCCGAAACTTCATGATCACTATCATAAGCTTCCACTTCAATTGGTGTAGGTGCCACAGGAACAACTTCATGTGCCCTGATACACACTTGTTGTAGTAATGGTTCAATAACCATATCAAGTCTCCACCATCCTCCCACTCAACTTTTTGAGACAAACTTTTCTCGAGAAAGGACCCGATTCAAGAAACAATCCCTATTGCTTTCGGATCTGAATTAGGAGGTATACCCAACTGTTTTTGGGTGTCCTATGAAGATGCATTTTATCCGCTTTGGGTTCGAGCTTATCAACCTGAAACTTTTTCATATAAGTGTCGCAGCCCCAAACTTTTAAGGAATGAGAGCTTAGGTTTCTATAAACCATAGTTCATATGGTGTCATCTCATCGGAATTACGTGGTGCCCTATTTAAAGTGAATGTGGTTGTCTCTAATGCCTAACCCATAAAACTATTGTGGTAATTCAATGAGAGACATCATGGTATGCATCATATCCAATAGGGTGCAGTTATGATGTTCGGACACACCATCACACTATGGTGTTCCAGGCTGTATTAGTTGTGAAACAATTTCCACAATGTCTTAATTCTGTGCTAAACTCGTAATTCAGATATTCATCTCTATGATCATATCATAGATCTTTTATCCTCTTGTCACAATGATCTTCTACTTCACTCTGAAATTACTTGAACCATTCAATAATTCAGACTTGTGTTTCATCAAGAAAATATTCTCAACATCTACTCGAATCATCTGTGAAGTAAGAACATAACGATATTCACTGCATGCCTCAGCACTCATTGGACTGCACACATCAAAATGTGTTACTTCCAATGAGTTGCTATCTTGTTCCGTCTTACTAAAACGAGGCTTTCAGTCATCTTGCCCATGTGGTATGATTTGCATGTCTCAAGTGATTCAAAATCAAGTGAGTTCAAACGGTCCATTTGCATGGAGTTTCTTCATGCATATACACCAATAGACATGGTTCGCATGTCTCAAACTTTTCAAAAATGAGTGAGTCCAAAGATCCATCAACATGGAGCTTCTTCATGCATTTTATACCGATATGACTTACGTGGCAGTGCCACAAGTAGGTGGTACTATCATTACTATCTTTTGGCATGAACATGTGTATCACTACGATCAAGATTTCAATGAACCATTCATTTTAGGTGCAAGACCATTGAAGGTATTATTCAAATAAATAGAGTAACCATTATTCTCTTTAAATGAATAACCGTATTGCGATAGTCATAATCCAATCATGTCTATGCTCAACGAAAACACCAAATAACAATTATTCAGGTTTTAACACCAATCTCGATGGTAGAGGGAGCGTGCGATGCTTGATCATATCAACATTGGAAACACTTCCAACACATATCGTCAGCTCACCTTTAGCTAGTCTCCGTTTATTCCGTAGCTTTTATTTCGAGTTACTAACACTTAGCAACCAAACCGGTATCTAATACCCTGGTGCTACTAGGAGTACTAGTAAAGTACACATCAACACAATGTATATCCAATATACTTCTATCGACCTTGCCAGCCTTCTCATCTACCAAGTATCTAGGGTAATTCTGCTCCAGTGGCTGTTCCCTTTATTACAGAAGCACTTAGTCTCGGGTTTGGGTTCAACCTTGGGTTTCTTCACTAGAGCAGTAGCTGAATTGCCGTTTCATGAAGTATCCCTTTGTTCCCTTGCCCTTCTTGAAACTAGTGGTTTCACCAACCATCAACAATTGATGCTCCTTCTTGATTTCTACTTTCGTGGTGTCAAACATCACGAATATTTCAAGGATCATCATATCTATCCCTGATATGTTATAGTTCATCACGAAGCTCTAGCAGCTTGGTGGCAATGACTTTGGGGAAACATCACTATCTCATCTGGAAGATCAACTCCCACTCGATTCAAGTGATTGTTGCACTCAGACAATCTGAGCACAAGCTCAACGATTGAGCTTTTCTCCCTTAGTTTGCAGGCTAAGAAAATCGTCGGAGGTCTCATACCTCTTGACGTGGGCACGAGCCTGAAATCCCAATTTCAGCCCTTGAAATATCTCATATGTTCCACGATGTTTCGAAAACGTCTTTAGTGCCTCAACTCTAAACCGTTTAACTGAACTATCACGTAGTTATCAAAACGTGTATGTCCGATGTTCGCAACATCCACAAACGACGTTTGGGGTTCAGCACACTGAGCAGTGCATTAAGGACATAAGCTTTCTACTGTCCGCATAATTGCTACTATCATCTTTCAACTATATTTTCTCTAGGAACATATCTAAAAAGTGGAACTAAAGCGCGAGCTTACGACATAATTTGCAAAGATCTTTTGACTATGTTCAGGATAATTAAGTTCATCCTATGAACTCCCACTCAGATAGACATCCCTCTGGTCATCTAAGTGATTACATGATCCGAGTCAACTAGGCCGTGTCCGATCATCACGTGAGACGGACTAGTCATCATCGGTGAACATCTTCATGTTGATCGTATCTACTATACGACTCATGCTCGACCTTTCGGTCTCCGTGTTCCGAGGCCATGTCTGTACATGCTAGGCTCGTCAAGTTAACCCTAAGTGTATTGCATGTGTAAATCTGTCTTACACCCATTGTATGTGAACGTAAGGATCTATCACACCCGATCATCACGTGGTGCTTCGAAACGACGAACTGTAGCAATGGTGCACAGTTAGGGGAGAACACTTCTTGAAATTGTTGTAAGGGATCATCTTATTTACTACCGTCGTTCTAAGTAAACAAGATGCATAAACATGATAAACATCACATGCAATCAAATAGTGATATGATATGGCCAATATCATTTTGCTCCTTTTGATCTCCATTTTCGGGGCTCCATGATCATCATCGTCACCGGCATGACACCATGATCTCCATCATCATGATCTCCATCATCGTGTCTTCATGAAGTTGTCTCGCCAACTATTACTTCTACTACTATGGCTACCGGTTAGCAATAAAGTAAAGTAATTACATGGCGTTGTTCAATGACACGCAGGTCATACAATAAATTTAAGACAACTCCTATGGCTCCTGCCGGTTGTCATACTCATCGACATGCAAGTCGTGATTCCTATTACAAGAACATGATCAATCTCATACATCACATATATCATTCATCACATCCTTTTGGCCATATCACATCACATAGCATACCCTGCAAAAACAAGTTAGACGTCCTCTAATTGTTGTTTGCATGTTTTACGTGGCTGCTATGGGTTTCTAGCAAGAACGTTTCTTACCTACGCAAAACCACAACGTGATATGCCAATTGCTATTTACCCTTCATAAGGACCCTTTTCATCGAATCTGTTCCGACTAAAGTGGGAGAGACTGGCACCCGCTAGCCACCTTATGCACCAAGTGCATGTCAGTCAGTGGAAGATGTCTCACGTAAGAGTACGTGTAAGGTTGGTTCGGGCCGCTTCATCCCACAATACCGTCGAAACAAGATTGGACTAGTAACGGTAAGCATATTGAACAACATCAACACCCACAACTACTTTGTGTTCTACTCATGCAAAGAATCTACGCAATAGACCTAGCTCATGATGCCACTGTTGGGGAACGTAGCAGAAATTCAAAATTTTCCTACGTGTCACCAAGATCTATCTATGGAGAAACCAGCAACGAGGGGAAGGAGAGTGCATCTACATACCCTTGTAGATCCCTAAGCGGAAGCGTTCAAGAGAACGGGGTTGAAGGAGTCGTACTCGTCGTGATCCAAATCACCAAAGATCCTAGTGCCGAACGGATGGCACCTTCGCGTTCAACACACGTACAGCCCGGTGACGTCTCCCATGCCTTGATCCAGCAAGGAGAGAGGGAGAGGTTGAAGAAGACTCCATCCAACAGCAGCACAACGGCGTGGTGGTGATGGAGGAGCGTGGTAGTCCAGCAGGGCTTCGCCAAGCACCGCGAGATATGAGGAGAAAGGGAGGTAGGGCTGCGCCAAGAGGGAGAAGTTCTCATGTGTTGGGCAGCCCCAAAACCCCCACTATTTATAGGAGGAGGGGAGGGGGCTGTGCCCCCCTCTACGGTTCCCTCCCCAGGGGTGGCGGCAGCCCCCAGATCCCATCTGGGCGGCGGCCAGAGGGGGAGAGAGTGGAGGCGCGCCTGGGGTGGGCCTTAGGGCCCATCTGCCCTAGGGTTTGCCCCCTCCCACTCTCCCCTGCGCCTTGGGCCCCTTGTGGGGGGCGCACCAGCCCACCTGGGGCTGGTTCCCTCCCACACATGGCCCATGCAGCCCTCCGGGGTTGGTGCCCCACTTGGTGGACCCCCGGGACCCTCCCGGTGGTCCCGGTACGTTACCGGAAACCCGAAACTTTTCCGATGACCAAAACAGGACTTCCCATTTATAAATCTTTACCTCCGGACCATTCCGGAACTCCTCGTGACGTCCGGGATCTCATCCGGGACTCCGAACAACATTCGGTAACCACATACAAACTTCCTTTATAACCCTAGCATCATCGAACCTTAAGTGTGTAGACCCTACGGGTTCGGGAGACATGTAGACATGACCGAGACGTTCTCCGGTTAATAACCAACAGCGGGATCTGGATACCCATGTTGGCTCCCACATGTTCCACGATGATCTCATTGGATGAACCACGATGTCAAGGACTCAATCGATCCCGTATACAATTCCCTTTGTCTAACGGTATTGTACTTGCCCGAGATTCAATCGTCGGTATACCGATACCTTGTTCAATCTCGTTACCGGCAAGTCTCTTTACTCGTTCCGTAACACATCATCCCATGATCAACCCCTTGGTCACATTGTGCACATTATGATGATGTCCTACCGAGTGGGCCCAGAGATACCTCTCCGTTTACACGGAGTGACAAATCCCAGTCTCGATTCGTGCCAACCCAACAGACACTTTCGGAGATACCTGTAATGCACCTTTATAGCCACCCAGTTACATTGTGACGTTTGGTACACCCAAAGCATTCCTACGGTATCCGGGAGTTGCACAATCTCATGGTCTAAGGAAAAGATACTTGACATTAGAAAAGCTTTAGCATACGAACTACACGATCTTTGTGCTAGGCTTAGGATTGGGTCTTGTCCATCACATCATTCTCCTAATGATGTGATCCCGTTATCAACGACATCCAATGTCCATAGCCAGGAAACCATGACTATCTGTTGATCACAACGAGCTAGTCAACTAGAGGCTCACTAGGGACATATTGTGGTCTATGTATTCACACGTGTATTATGATTTCCGGATAATACAGTTATAGCATGAATAAAAGACTATTATCATGAACAAAGAAATATAATAATAACACTTTTATTATTGCCTCTAGGGCATATTTCCAACAGTTCTATAGGCCCATAATGTGTCATCAAGTTTCTTGGACCAATTCTTTCTAGACCTATTGACATTCTTTTGCAAAATTAATTTGAGCTCTCTATTGCTCAATTCTACCTGACCACTAGACTGCGGGTGATATGGAGATGCAATTCTATGATTAACATCATATTTAGCAAGCATCTTACGGAAAGCACCATGAATAAAGTGTGAACCACCATCAGTCATTAAATATCTAGGGACTCCAAACCTCGAAAAAATAACTTCCTTAAGCATTTTAATAGAAGTGTTATGATCAGCACTACTAGTTGGACTAGCTTCTACCCACTTAGTAATGTAATCAATAGCAACTAAAATATGGGTATATCCATTAGAGGCAGGAAAAGGTCCCATATAATCAAAGCCCCAAATATCAAATGGTTCAATAACAAGTGAATAATTCATAAGCATTTCTTGACGTCTACTAATATTACCAATTCTTTGACATTCATTGCAAGACAAAACAAACTTACAGGCATCCTTGAAGAGAGTAGGCCAATAAAAACCGGATTGCAATACCTTATGTGCAGTTCTATCTCCAGCGTGCATGTCCTCCATAAGCTTCGGAGTGACACTTGCGTAGGATTTGTTCTTGTTCATGCTTAGGTACACAACGTCTAATAACACCATCTACTCCTTCTTTATAAAGATGTGGGTCATCCCAAAAGTAACATCGCAAGTCATAGAAAAACTTTTTCTTTTGTTGGTATGTGAAGCTAGGTGGTATAAATTTAGCAACAATATAATTAGCATAATCAGCATACCATGGAGTGCTACGAGAAGTGCTTATGACATTTAATTGTTCATCAGGAAAGCTATCATCAATAGGTAGTGGGTCATCAAGAACATTCTCTAACCTAGACAAGTTGTCTGCAATGGGGTTCTCAGCTCCTTTTCTATCAACAATATGTAAATCAAATTCTTGTAGCAAGAGAACCCATCTAATGAGTCTAGGTTTTGCATCTTTCTTTTCCATAAGATATTTAATAGCAGCATGATCAGTGTGAATAGTTACTTTTGAATCAACAATATAAGGTCTAAACTTATCACAAGCAAACACAACTGCTAAAAGTTCCTTTTCGGTAGTAGCATAATTTCTTTGGGCACTGTCTAGAGTCTTACTAGCATAATGGATAACATTTAATTTCTTATCAACTCTTTGCCCTAGAACAACACCTACAACATAATCACTAGCATCACACATAATTTCAAAGGGTAAATTCCAATCAGGTGGCTGAACAACAGGTGCAGAGACTAATGCGTTCTTAAGTATTTCAAATGCTTCTACACAATCGTCATCAAAGACAAATGGTACATCTTTTTGTAATAAATTAGTCAGAGGCTGAGAGATTTTTGAGAAGTCCTTAATGAACCTCCTATAAAATACGGCGTGACCAAGGAAACTTCTTATACCTTTCATGTCCTTGGGACATGGCATCTTTTCAATAGCATCAACCTTGGCTTTATCAACTTCAATACCTCTTTCAGAAACTTTGTGCCCCAAGACAATACCTTCATTAACCATAAAGTGGCACTTTTCCCAATTCAAGACACGATTAGTTTCTTCACATCTCTGCAAAACTCGAGCAAGATTGATCAAGCAATCATCAAACAAGGAACCATAGACGGAAAAGTCATCCATGAAAACCTCACAAATTTTCTCGCAAAAGTTAGAGAATATAGCCATCATGCATCTTTGAAAGGTAGCAGGTGCATTACATAAATCGAAAGGCATACGTCTATAAGAAAAAGTACCAAAAGGGCATGTAAAAGTAGTCTTTGATTGATCATTAGCCGACACAGGTATTTGAGAAAAACCGGAATAACCATCTAGAAAGCAATAGTGTGTATGTTTGCATAATCTTTCTAGCATTTGATCAATAAAAGTTAAGGGGTAATGATCTTTCTTAGTAGCCTTATTTAATTTGCGGAAATCAATTACCATCCTATAACCTGTGATGATTCTTTGCGGAATCAATTCATCTTTATCATTAGGGACAACAGTAATACCTCCCTTCTTAGGGACACAGTGGACATGACTTACCCACTGACTATCAGCAACGGGATAAATTATACCTGCCCCCAGAAGCTTGAGTATTTCTTTTCTTACCACTTCTTTCATTTTAGGATTCAAAAGTCGTTGAGGATCACGAACTGGTTCGGCATCCGCTTCCAAATTTATTTTATGTTGACATAGAGTGGGACTGACGCCCTTAAGATCATCCAGAGTATATCCAATAGCGGCACGGTGCTTCTTCAGAGTTTTCACTAATCTTTCTTCTTCATGCTCCGAAAGGTTAGCACTAATAATAACAGGATATATTTTCTTTTCATTAAGATAAGCATATTTAAGATTATCAGGCAACGGTTTAAGCTCAAACACGGGATCACCCTTGGGTGGAGGAGGATCCCCTATAATCTCAACAGGCAAACTGTGTTGCAGAATAGGCTCCTGTTTAAACAATACTTCATCTATTTCTCTTCTCTCGTTCATGAACATATCATTTTCATGGTCTAGCAAATATTGTTCTAAAGGTTCGCTAGGAGGTACGGCAATAGAAGCAAGACCAATAATTTCATCCTTACTAGGCAATTCTTCCTCATGATGCTGTTTACAAAATTTAGAGAAATTAAACTCATGAACCATATCATCCAAGCCAACAGTAACAACATTCTTTTTGCAGTCTATCATAGCATTAACAGTATTCAAGAAGGATCTACCAAATATAATGATACAAAAGCTATCTTGTGGAGAACCAAGAACAAGAAAATCAGCGGGATATTTGGTTTTCCCACACAAGACTTCAACATCTCTAACAATTCCTATTGCAGATATAGTATCTCTATTTGCAAGTTTAATTGTAACATCAATATCTTCTAACTCAGCAGGTGAAATATCATGCATAATTTCTTTGTATAAGTCAATGGGTATAACACTAGCACTAGCACCCATATCACACAAGCCATGATAACAATGATCTCCTATTTTAACAGAAATAACAGGCACGCCTACCACAGGTCTATGTTTATCTCTATCACAAGGTTTAGCAATTCTGGCAATTTCACCACAGAATTGAATAACATGCCCATCAATATTATCAGACAAGAGATCTTTAACAATAGCAATTTGGGTTCTACTTTGACTTGCTCAGGAGGTGTATAAGTTCTAGTATTGCTTTTACGAACAACAGTTGAAGCTTTAGCATGATCCTTCATTCTAACAGGGAAAGGTGGTTTCTCAACATAAGAAGTGGGAACAATAGGATCATTATAAGTGACAATTTTTTCTTCAACTTTAATAGGTGCAGCTACTTTTACTTCTATGGGAGGATGATATTTAAACCACTTCTCCTTGGGAAGATCAACATAAGTAGCAAAAGATTCACACAAAGAAGCTACTATCTCAGAGTCAAGTCCATATTTAGTGCTAAACTTACGGAAAATATCGGTATCCATAAAAGATTTAACACAATCAAACTTAGGTGTCATACCTGACTCCTTACCATCATCGAGGTCCCAATCTTCAGAGTTGCGTTTAATTCTATCCAATAAATTCCATCTAAATTCAATAGTCTTCATCATAAAAGAGCCAGCACAAGAAGTATCGAGCATGGTGCGATTGTTATCAGAAAGCCGAGCATAAAAACTTTGCATAATTACTTCTCTTGCGAGCTCATGATTGGGGCATGAATATAACATTGATTTAAGCCTCCCCCAAGCTTGAGCAATGGTTTCTCCTTCGCGAGGCCAAAAATTATATATATAATTGCGATCACGATGAACAAGATGCATATGGTAATACTTTTGATGAAATTCCAATTTCAATCTTTTATAGTTCCATGATCTCATATCATCACATAGCTTGTACCATACCAATGCATCTCCCTTCAAAGATAAAGGGAAGGTCTTCTTCTTAACAACATCATCGGGTATACCTACAAGCTTAAATAGTCCACAAACATCATCCACATAGCGTAGATGTTCATCGGGATGCTTTGTTCCATCTCCTGTAAAAGTGTTAGCTAGCAGTTTTTCCATCATACCTGAAGGAATCTCAAAAGGAGTTTCATTTTCAATAGGTTCAGTAGGTTGAGTAGGTTGAGGAGCAACTCTTTGCTCTACTGGACGGGGTGAAGATACCCCGAACAAGCCCCTCAGACAATTACTTTCCATAGTAACAAGTGGCAGAAAATTTCAGCACACTATATAAATTTTTCCTTACCAAATTCCACCTACCAAAGGCGCTTCACTCCCTGGCAACAGCGCTAGAAAAGAGTCTTGATGACCCACAAGTATAGGGGATCTATCGTAGTCCTTTCAATAAGTAAGAGTGTCGAACCCAACGAGGAGCAGAAGGAAATGATAAGCAGTTTTTAGCAAGGTATTCTCTGCAAGTACTGAAATAAGTGGTAACAGATAGTTTTGTGATAAGTTAAATTGTAACGAGCAACAAGTAACGAAAGTAAATAAAGTGCAGCAAGCTGGCCCAATCCTTTTTGTAGCAAAGGACAAGCCTGGACAAACTCTTATAATAGGAAAAGCGCTTCCGAGGACACATGGGAATATCGTCAAGCTAGTTTTCATCACGCTCATATGGTTCGCGTTCGGTACTTTGATAATTTGATATGTGGGTGGACCGGTGCTTGGGTGCTGTTCTTACTTGAACAAGCATCCCACTTATGATTAACCTCTATTGCAAGCATCCGCAACTACAACAAATGTATTAAGGTAAACCTAACCATAGCATGAAACATATGGATCCAAATCAGCCCCTTACGAAGCAACGCATAAACTAGGGTTTAAGCTTCTGTCACTCTAGCAACCCATCATCTACTTATTACTTCCCAATGCCTTCCTCTAGGCCCAAATAATGGTGAAGTGTTATGTAGTCAACGTTCACATAACACCACTAGAGGTTAGACAACATACATCTTATCAAAATATCGAACGAATACCAAATTCACATGACTACTAATAGCAAGACATCTCGCTTGTCCTCAGGAACAAATGTAACTACTCACAAAGCATATTCATGTTCATAATTAGAGGGGTAATAATGTGCATAAAGGATCTAAACATATGATCTTCCACCAAATAAACAAACTAGCATCAACTACAAGGAGTAATCAACACTACTAGCAACCTACTAGCACCAATCCCGGACTTGGAGACAAGAATTAGATACAAGAGATGAACTAGGGTTTGGAGATGAGATGGTGGTGGTGAAGATGTTGATGGAGATTGCCCTCTCCCGATGAGAGGAGCGTTGGTGATGATGATGGTGATGATTTCCCCCTCCCAGAGGGAAGTGTCCACGGCAGAACAGCTCTGCCGGAGCCCTAGATTGGTTCCGCCAAGGTTCCGCCTCGTGGCGGTGGAGTTTCATCCCGAAAGGTTGCCTTCTATTTGTTTCTCATCTAAAGACTTCATATAGGAGAAGACGGGCGTCGGAGAGCCACCAGGGGGCCCACGAGGTAGGGGGGCGCGCCCGGGGGGGCGTGCCCCCACCCTCGTGAGCAGGATGTGGGCCCCCTGGCCTTCATCTTTGGCGACGATTTTTCTTTATTTATTTTAAGATATTCCATGGAGTTTCAGGACTTTTGGAGTTGTGCAAAATAGGCCTCCAATATTTGCTCCTTTTCCAGCCCAGAATTCCAGCTGTCGGCATTCTCCCTCTTCATGTAAACCTTGTAAAATAAGAGAGAATAGCCATAAGTATTGTGACATAACGTGAAATAACAGCCCATAATGCAATAAATATCGATATAAAAGCATGATGCAAAATGGACGTATCAGGCCTCAAGACCCAAACCTTCAAGAAGAAGCTGGAGGCCTGTGCCAGAGGCTGGCATGACGAGCTGCAGTCTGTGCTATGGTCCATCTGTACCACCGCTACCAAGTCGACCGGCGAAACCCCGTTCTTCCTCGTCTACGGTGTTGAGGCGGTCCTTCCTCACGAGGTCAGGCATCGCTCCGCACGGGTCCTAGCTTTCGACGAAGCACAGCAGGATGCCATGCGGGGGGTGGACCTCGTGCTTGGGGAGGAACATTGACGGGAGGTTGTGCTTCGGGCTGCAAGATACCAACAAGCACTGCGGCGGTACCACTGCCGCAGCATCCGCCCCAGGACCCTTGAGGTAGGTGACCTCGTTCTCAGACGGGTGCTCTCCAGGTAGGGGCTGCACAAGCTCTCGCCCATGTGGGAGGGCCCGTTCAAGGTTGTTCATGTCTCTAGGCCTAGCGCTGCACGCTTGGAGACTTAGGAGGGGGTGCCCATCCCGAACGTGTGGAACATCCAGCATCTCCGGAGGTTCTACCCTTGAATAAAGGCCCAGAGCCTGTAAAGAAGGCCCAGCGCCTGTGAAGCTAGACGAACCAAGAAAGGCCTGGTGCATGTGAAGAAGGCCAACACCTGTGAAGCTAGACAAACCAAGAAAGGCCCAGTGCCTGTGAAGAAGGCCAACGCCTGTGAAGCCCATTTCCCCCGAGAAAGGCCCGGAGCCTGTGAAGAAGGCCAATGCCTGTGAAGCTCGCCGCCCGTGACACTCTCACGTAATAATGAGTTGGGGCTGTACACGCCCCGGAGTCTCCAGAGAGCCGCCCTCGGGCCTCGGGGGCTCCCGCCCACGCCCAGTGGTAGCACTTAGCTTCGCGCTGGTGAGAAGACATCAAAGACTAGATTAGGTGCCGGACGCGGCTTTTTCATTTGCTTTCTGCAGTTGGCTTGTTCGTTCCTATGTGAAGTTTTATTGGAGTTGTTGCCATCTTTAGCTGGTGACTCTTTGTCTTTTTTGCCCACTTGCCTCGTTTTCTCTCGCGCAAGTCTCGCGAGGGGGCTATGCGGGCGCCCTCGCGAGTGTTTTCTACCCCAGTCGTTTGAGGTTTTCCTATCCGAGTCCACTATGGGAGCACCCCTCCCAGTCCATGCCCCACGGGCATCACGATGCAAACGCAGGACCTGAGTCGGTTGCCTCCACAACCGAGACCGAAAGCTACCCCTCCTGACTAATCCTTGCAGGACATGAAGCGCGCGGCGAGGCCTCGGCCTCGGGAAGCGAAGACCATGACAAGTCCCCCCGAGCTAAGTAATTCCTGCACGCGGGCATGCGGCCCAAAAACACAGCACCGAAATAGCGGAAGCAGCATGGTAATTAACAAGAATAGTCCAACACGCCCCCACGGGGCCCTACACTACTTTCTCTTTGCGCAGGGAAGGGAGAAAAACAAAATAGATGCGACTCGCTCGGCACCAACTCGTCGCGAGAGCTCATACTGCCTTCGGAGCTCAATCAGACTCCTCCTCGTGCTTCACTGAGGCGCGACGATGGGCTGACCCGCTACCTCCCTCAAGATGGGCGCGACGGCGTGGAGGCTGGTCGCGGCCGCCACTGGAGGAGCTGCTGTCCGAAGGAGAGCCGCCGAAGCTTGGCGAGCCACGAGCATCGCCGACCGCGCGCCTGCCGTCATCTTCATCCAGATCATCTCCGGGGCCGGGTATGTTGGAAATATGCCCTAGAGGAAATAATAAAAGGATTATTATTATATTTCCTTGTTCATAATAATTGTCTTTTATTCATGCTATAAGTGTATTATCCGGAAATCATAATACATGTGTGAATACATACACCACAATACGTCCCTAGTAAGCCTCTAGTTGACTAGCTCGTTGGTCAACAGATAGTCATGGTTTCCTGACTATGGACATTAGATGTCGTTGACAACGGGATCACATCATTAGGAGAATGATGTGATGGACAAGACCCAATCCTAAGCATAGCACAAGATCGTGTAGTTCGTTTTGCTAGAGCTTTTCCAATGTCAAGTATCTCTTCCTTAGACCATGAGATCGTGTAACTCCCGGATACCGTAGGAGTGCTTTGGGTGTACCAAACGTCACAACGTAACTGGGTGACTATAAAGGTGCACTACAGGTATCTCCGAAAGTGTCTGTTGGGTTGACACGGATCGAGACTGGGATTTGTCACTCCGTATACGGAGAGGTATCACTGGGCCCACTCGGTAGTGCATCATCATAATGAGCTCAAAGTGACCAAGTGTCTGGTCACGGGATCATGCATTACGGTACGAGTAAAGTGACTTGCCGGTAACGAGACTGAACGAGGTATTGGGATACCGACGATCGAATCTCGGGCAAGTAACATACCGTCTGACAAAGGGAATAGTATACGGGGTTGCTTGAATCCTCGACATCGTGGTTCATCCGATGAGATCATCGAGGAGTATGTGGGAGCCAACATGGGTATCCAGATCCCGCTGTTGGTTATTGACCGGAGAGCCGTCTCGGTCATGTCTGCATGTCTCCCGAACCCGTAGGGTCTACACACTTAAGGTTCGGTGACGCTAGGGTTGTATGAATATGAGTATGCAGCAAAACGAATGTTGTTCGGAGTCCCGGATGAGACCCCGGACGTCACGAGGAGTTCCGGAATGGTCCGGAGGTAAAGAATTATATATAGGAAGTGCTGTTTCGGCCATCGGGAAAGTTTCGGGGTCACCCGGTATTGTACCGGGACCACCGGAAGGGTCCCGGGGGTCCACCGGGTGGGGCCACCTATCCCGGAGGGCCCCGTGGGCTGAAGTGGGAGGGGAACCAGCCCCTAGTGGGCTGGTGCGCCCCCCCTTGGGCCCCCCTGCGCCTAGGGTTGGAAACCCTAGGTGGGGGGCGCACCACTTGCCTTGGGGGGCACTCCACCCCCCTGGCCGCCGCCCCCTTGGGAGATTGCATCTCCCAGGGCCGGCGCCCCCCTGGGGGCCTATATAAAGGAGGGCAGGGGGAGGGCAGCCGCACCCTGTGTCTTGGCGCCTCCCTCCCCCTGCTACACCTCGTCCTCCTCCCGCAGCAGCTTGGCGAAGCCCTGCCGGAGTTCTGCTGCATCCACCACCACGCCGTTGTGCTGCTGGATCATCATCAACCTCTCCTTCCCCCTTGCTGGATCAAGAAGGAGGAGACGTCATCCGCTCCGTACGTGTGTTGAACGCGGAGGTGCTGTCCGTTCGGCACTTGGTCATCGGTGATTTGGATCACGGCGAGTACGACTCCATCATCACCGTTCTCTTGAACGCTTCCGCACACGATCTACAAGTTCTATGTAGATGCAATCTCTCTCCCATGACTCGTTGCTTAGATGAACTCATAGATGGATCTTGGTGAAACCGTAGGAAAATTTTTAATTTTCTGCAACGTTCCCCAACAGTGGCATCATGAGCTAGGTCTATGCGTAGTTCTCTTTTGCACGAGTAGAACACAATTTTGTTGTGGGCGTAGATCTTGTCAACTTGCTTGCCACTACTAGTATTTTCTTGCTTCAGCGGTATTGTGGGATGAAGTGGCCCGGACCGACCTTACACATATGCTTACGTGAGACAGGTTCCACCGACTGACATGCACTAGTTGCATAAGGTGGCTAGCGGGTGTCTGTCTCTCCTACTTTAGTTGGAGCGGATTCGACGAAAAGGGTCCTTATGAAGGGTAAATAGAAGTTGACAAAATCACGTTGTGGTTATTCGTAGGTAAGAAAACGTTCTTGCTAGAACCCAATTGCAGCCACGTAAAAGATGCAACAACAATTAGAGGACGTCTAACTTGTTTTTGCAGCAATTGTCATGTGATGTGATATGGCCAGAAGTTGTGATGAATGATGAATGATATATTGTGATGTATGAGATCATGTTCTTGTAATAGGAATCACGACTTGCATGTCGATGAGTATGACAACCGGCAGGAGCCATAGGAGTTGTCTTTATTTTTGTATGACCTGCGTGTCATTGAAGAACGCCATGTAAATTACTTTACTTTATTGCTAAACGCGTTAGCCATAGAAGTAGAAGTAGTCGTTGGCGTGACAACTTCATGAAGACACGATGATGGAGATCATGATGATGGAGATCATGGTGTCATGCCGGTGACGAAGATGATCATGGAGCCCCGAAGATGGAGATCGAAGGAGCTATATGATATTGGCCATATCATGTCACTACTTTATATAATTGCATGTGATGTTTATTATGTTTATGCATCTTGTTTACTTAGAACGACGGTAGTAAATAAGATGATCCCTTATAATAATTTCAAGAAAGTGTTCCCCCTAACTGTGCGCCGTTGCTAAAGTTCGTCGTTTCGAAGCACCACGTGATGATCGGGTGTGATAGATCCTTACGTTCACATACAACGGGTGTAAGACAGTTTTACACATGCAGAAACACTTAGGGTTAACTTGACGAGCCTAGCATGTACAGACATGGCCTCGGAACACAAGAGACCGAAAGGTCGAACATGAGTCGTATGGAAGATACGATCAACATGGAGATGTTCACCGATGATGACTAGTCCGTCTCACGTGATGATCGGACACGGCCTAGTCGACTCGGATCGTGTAACACTTAGATGACTAGAGGGATGTCAATCTGAGTGGGAGTTCATTAAATAATTTGATTAGATGAACTTAATTATCATGAACTTAGTCTAAAATCTTTGCAAAATATGTCTTGTAGATCAAATGGCCAACGCTCATGTCAACATGAACTTCAACGCGTTCCTAGAGAAAACCAAGCTGAAAGATGATGGCAGCAACTATTCGGACTGGGTCCGGAACCTGAGGATCATCCTCATAGCAGCCAAGAAAGATTATGTCCTAGATGCACCGCTAGGTGAAGCACCCATCCCAGAGAACCAAGACGTTATGAACACTTGGCAATCACGTGCTGATGATTACTCCCTCGTTCAGTGCGGCATGCTTTACAGCTTAGAACCGGGGCTCCAAAAGCGTTTTGAGCGACACGGAGCATATGAGATGTTCGAGGAGCTGAAAATGGTTTTTCAAGCTCATGCCCGGGTCGAGAGATATGAAGTCTCCGACAAGTTCTATAGTTGTAAGATGGAGGAAAACAGTTCTGTCAGTGAGCACATACTCAAAATGTCTGGGTTGCACAACCGCCTGTCCCAGCTGGAGATCAACCTCCCGGACGAGGCGGTCATTGACAGAATCCTTCAGTCGCTCCCACCGAGCTACAAGAGCTTTGTGTTGAACTACAATATGCAGGGGATGGTGAAGACCATTCCTGAAGTATTTTCAATGCTGAAGTCAGCAGAGGTTGAAATCAAGAAAGAACATCAAGTGTTGATGGTCAATAAGACCACTAAGTTCAAGAAGGGCAAGGGTAAGAAGAACTTCAAGAAGGACGGCAAAGATGTTGCCGCGCCCGGTAAGCCAGTTGCCGGGAAGAAGTCAAAGAATGGACCCAAGCCTGAGACTGAGTGCTTTTATTGCAAAGGGAAGGGTCACTGGAAGCGGAACTGCCCCAAATACTTAGCGGACAAGAAGGCCGGCAACACTAAAGGTATATTTGATATACATGTAATTGATGTGTACCTTACCAGTACTCGTAGTAACTCCTGGGTATTTGATACCGGTGCCGTTGCTCATATTTGTAACTCACAGCAGGAGCTGCGGAATAAGCGGAGACTGGCGAAGGACGAGGTGACGATGCGCGTCGGGAATGGTTCCAAGGTCGATGTGATCGCCGTCGGCACGCTACCTCTACATTTACCTACGGGATTAGTTTTAAACCTCAATAATTGTTATTTAGTGCCAAGTTTGAGCATGAACATTGTATCTGGATCTCGTTTGATGCGAGATGGCTACTCATTTAAATCCGAGAATAATGGTTGTTCTATTTATATGAGAGATATGTTTTATGGTCATGCCCCGATGGTCAATGGTTTATTCTTAATGAATCTCGAACGTAATGTTACACATATTCATAGTGTGAATACCAAAAGATGTAAAGTTGATAACGATAGTCCCACATACTTGTGGCACTGCCGCCTTGGTCACATTGGTGTCAAGCGCATGAAGAAGCTCCATGCTGATGGACTTTTAGAGTCTCTCGATTATGAATCATTTGACACATGCGAACCATGCCTCATGGGCAAAATGACCAAGACTCCGTTCTCCGGAACAATGGAGCGAGCAACCAACTTATTGGAAATCATACATACTGATGTGTGTGGTCCAATGAGCGTTGAGGCTCGCGGAGGATATCGTTATGTTCTCACTCTCACTGATGACTTGAGTAGATATGGGTATGTCTACTTGATGAAACACAAGTCTGAGACCTTTGAAAAGTTCAAGGAATTTCAGAATGAAGTAGAGAATCAACGTGACCGAAAGATAAAATTCTTACGATCAGATCGTGGAGGAGAATATTTAAGTCACGAATTTGGTACACACTTAAGAAATGTGGAATCGTTTCACAACTCACGCCGCCTGGAACACCTCAGCGTAACGGTGTGTCCGAACGTCGTAATCGCACTCTATTGGATATGGTGCGATCTATGATGTCTCTTACCGATTTACCGCTATCATTTTGGGGATACGCTCTAGAGACAGCTACATTCACTTTAAATAGGGCACCGTCTAAATCCGTTGAGACGACACCGTATGAATTATGGTTTGGGAAGAAACCTAAGCTGTCGTTTCTAAAAGTTTGGGGATGCGATGCTTATGTCAAGAAACTTCAACCTGAAAAGCTCGAACCCAAGTCGGAAAAATGCGTCTTCATAGGATACCCTAAGGAAACCATTGGGTATACCTTCTACCTTAGATCCGAAGGCAAGATCTTTGTTGCCAAGAACGGATCCTTTCTGGAAAAAGAGTTTCTCTCGAAAGGAGTAAGTGGGAGGAAAGTAGAACTCGATGAAGTACTACCTCTTGAACCGGAAAGTAGTGCAGCTCAGGAAAATGTTCCTGTGGTGCCTACACCGACTGGAGAGGAAATTAATGATGATGATCAAGGTACTTCGGATCAAGTTGCTACTGAACTTCGTAGGTCCACAAGGACACGTTCCACACCAGAGTGGTATGGCAACCCTGTCCTGGAAATCATGTTGTTAGACAACGGTGAACCTTCGAACTATGAAGAAGCGATGGCGGGCCCAGATTCCAACAAATGGCTAGAAGCCATGCAATCCGAGATAGAATCCATGTATGAAAACAAAGTATGGACTTTGACTGACTTGCCCGATGATCGGCGAGCGATAGAAAACAAATGGATCTTTAAGAAGAAGACGGACGCGGATGGTAATGTCACCATCTATAAAGCTCGACTTGTCGCTAAGGGTTATCGGCAAGTTCAAGGGATTGACTACGATGAGACTTTCTCTCCCGTAGCGAAGCTTAAGTCCGTCCGAATCATGTTAGCAATTGCCGCATACTATGATTATGAGATATGGCAGATGGACGTCAAAACGGCATTCCTTAACGGTTATCTTAAGGAAGAGCTGTATATGATGCAGCCGGAAGGTTTTGTCGATCCTAAGAATGCTAACAAAGTATGCAAGCTCCAGCGATCCATTTATGGGCTGGTGCAAGCATCTCGGAGTTGGAACATTCGCTTTGATGAGATGATCAAAGCGTTTGGGTTTATGCAGACTTATGGAGAAGCCTGCGTTTACAAGAAAGTGAGTGGGAGCTCTGTAGCATTTCTCATATTATATGTAGATGACATACTTTTGATGGGAAATGATATAGAATTCTTGGACAGCATTAAGGCCTACTTGAATAAGTGTTTTTCAATGAAGGACCTTGGAGAAGCTGCTTACATATTAGGCATCAAGATCTATAGGGATAGATCGAGACGCCTCATAGGTCTTTCACAAAGCACATACCTTGATAAGATTTTGAAGAAGTTCAAAATGGATCAGTCCAAGAAAGGGTTCTTGCCTGTATTGCAAGGTGTGAGATTGAGCTCGGCTCAATGCCCGACCACGGCAAAAGATAAAGAAGAGATGAGTGTCATCCCCTATGCCTCAGCCATAGGATCTATTATGTATGCCATGCTGTGTACCAGACCTGATGTAAACCTTGCCGTAAGTTTGGTAGGAAGGTACCAAAGTAATCCCGGCAAGGAACACTGGACAGCGGTCAAGAATATCCTGAAGTACCTGAAAAGGACAAAGGACATGTTTCTCGTTTATGGAGGTGACGAAGAGCTCGTCGTAAAGGGTTACGTCGACGCTAGCTTCGACACAGATCTGGATGACTCTAAGTCACAAACCGGATACGTGTATATGTTGAATGGTGGGGCAGTAAGCTGGTGCAGCTGCAAGCAGAGCGTCGTGGCGGGATCTACATGTGAAGCGGAGTACATGGCAGCCTCGGAGGCAGCGCATGAAGCAATTTGGGTGAAGGAGTTCATCACCGACCTAGGAGTCATACCCAATGCGTCGGGGCCGATCAAACTCTTCTGTGACAACACTGGAGCTATTGCCCTTGCCAAGGAGCCCAGGTTTCACAAGAAGACCAGGCACATCAAGCGTCGTTTCAACTCCATCCGTGAAAATGTTCAAGATGGAGACATAGATATTTGCAAAGTACATACGGATCTGAATGTCGCAGATCCGTTGACTAAACCTCTTCCGCGAGCAAAACATGATCAACACCAGAACTCTATGGGTGTTCGATTCATCACAATGTAACTAGATTATTGACTCTAGTGCAAGTGGGAGACTGTTGGAAATATGCCCTAGAGGCAATAATAAAAGGATTATTATTATATTTCCTTGTTCATGATAATTGTCTTTTATTCATGCTATAATTGTATTATCCGGAAATCGTAATACACGTGTGAATACATAGACCACAATACGTCCCTAGTAAGCCTCTAGTTGACTAGCTCGTTGGTCAACAGATAGTCATGGTTTCCTGACTATGGACATTAGATGTCGTTGACAACGGGATCACATCATTAGGAGAATGATGTGATGGACAAGACCCAATCCTAAGCATAGCACAAGATCGTGTAGTTCGTTTTGCTAGAGCTTTTCCAATGTCAAGTATCTCTTCCTTAGACCATGAGATCGTGTAACTCCCGGATACCGTAGGAGTGCTTTGGGTGTACCAAACGTCACAACGTAACTGGGTGACTATAAAGGTGCACTACAGGTATCTCCGAAAGTGTCTGTTGGGTTGACACGGATCGAGACTGGGATTTGTCACTCCGTATAACGGAGAGGTATCACTGGGCCCACTCGGTAGTGCATCATCATAATGAGCTCAAAGTGACCAAGTGTCTGGTCACGGGATCATGCATTACGGTACGAGTAAAGTGACTTGCCGGTAACGAGATTGAACGAGGTATTGGGATACCGACGATCGAATCTCGGGCAAGTAACATACCGTCTGACAAAGGGAATAGTATACGGGGTTGCTTGAATCCTCGACATCGTGGTTCATCCGATGAGATCATCGAGGAGTATGTGGGAGCCAACATGGGTATCCAGATCCCGCTGTTGGTTATTGACCGGAGAGCCGTCTCGGTCATGTCTGCATGTCTCCCGAACCCGTAGGGTCTACACACTTAAGGTTCGGTGACGCTAGGGTTGTATGAATATGAGTATGCAGCAAACCGAATGTTGTTCGGAGTCCCGGATGAGATCCCGGACGTCACGAGGAGTTCCGGAATGGTCCGGAGGTAAAGAATTATATATAGGAAGTGCTGTTTCGGCCATCGGGAAAGTTTCGGGGTCACCCGGTATTGTACCGGGACCACCGGAAGGGTCCCGGGGGTCCACCGGGTGGGGCCACCTATCCCGGAGGGCCCCGTGGGCTGAAGTGGGAGGGGAACCAGCCCCTAGTGGGCTGGTGCGCCCCCCCTTGGGCCCCCCTGCGCCTAGGGTTGGAAACCCTAGGTGGGGGGGGGCGCACCACTTGCCTTGGGGGGCACTCCACCCCCCTGGCCGCCGCCCCCTTGGGAGATTGCATCTCCCAGGGCCGGCGCCCCCCTGGGGGCCTATATAAAGGAGGGCAAGGGGGAGGGCAGCCGGACCCTGTGTCTTGGCGCCTCCCTCCTCCTGCTACACCTCGTCCTCCTCCCGCAGCAGCTTGGCGAAGCCCTGCTGGAGTTCTGCTGCATCCACCACCACGCCGTTGTGCTGCTGGATCATCATCAACCTGTCCTTCCCCCTTGCTGGATCAAGAAGGAGGAGACATCATTCACTCCGTACGTGTGTTGAACGCGGAGGTGCTGTCCATTCGGCACTTGATCATCGGTGATTTGGATCACAGCGAGTACGACTCCATCATCACCGTTCTCTTGAACGCTTCCGCACGCGATCTACAAGTGGTATGTAGATGCAATCTCTCTCCCATGACTCATTGCTTAGATGAACTCATAGATGGATCTTGGTGAAACCGTAGGAAAATTTTTAATTTTCTGCAATGTTCCCCAACAGGGTACCCGGCCGCGGTCATCATCTTCGGGGCAGCACCCGGCGCGACGACCGTCTTCTCCGAACACCCTCACATAGAGGGTGGCGTCGCCATCAAACTTGAAGTGAAGGGTGCACTGCTGGCTCAGGGCCACATTCCTGGCGACGGAGACCTCCAGCGAAGCCTAGGAGGCCCTACTGCAGCAACCGTCCACTTGAAGCCAGAGCCCACCCGGAGCGCCAGCCAGAAATTCACCTGCAAAGAAGCGGGGAAGCTGGAGCCAGGTGCTGGTCGGGTCCGCCGACCACGTGACAAACTCCGGCAGCACCTCCGCTGAGTGGAAGCGCGGGCTGGGAGGCCATGTAGTAACGGCGTGCCTTCCCTCGACAATCTGGCGCCCATCGCCGCGCAGGGGGTTGCCTCTACGACCACGGGAAGCCTCCACGGGAGCCACAGGATGCTTGTGTGGACGGCCTCGACCGTGCTTGGCCGAGGGAGAGTCAGGTCCTTCTCGACGAGCCTTCCCCTTCTCTGTGACCGAGAACCTCTTCGGCGGCGCCATGGGAGATGGCAAGTAGCTGGGATGGGGAGAAAGGAGGCAAGGGGGGAGATGCACGGCGGAGGCCTACGCCCTCCAGCATTTATAACCGGAAGAAAACCAACCGTCGGCCTCCACATTCGCAAGTAATCATGACCCGTTTCTGCATGCAGGGACTTGTCAAGTCGAGCGATTGCCAAGGCAGCATGGGGAAGCGGAGATACCCACGTCCAATCATACACCACGCGGCGCCCAAGGTCGCAGGCTGATGGGGCCCGCGGCGCTCCGCACTTGCCCCTTCGCTTCTCCGCTCAGCCAAGTTTGAGCGCGCCTTGGGCCCGGGGGCTACTGTCGGTGTTCTGGGAATGGGGGTCCCCAGACTTGCCTGCCTACGGCCTGCGGCGTGGCTCAAGTGGTGGCCCAGTACGGCCCGTCTTCATCAGTACAAGACTCAAGACCCTCGCGAGGGGTCAAGCCTCGCGGGGCGGACGACACAAGGCTTCCTCGGGGACGGCCTCGCCAGGAAGGCTCGCGAGGAGGCGGAGAGATCAAGGCAGGGTACCTCGCGAGGTGCTCATGACGCAAGCCATGACGATCGAGACCAGGCGGGCGCCAGGCGGGCGCCGGCCTGCGTAGTGTCCTTGTTTCCTCTTTGGTGCAAAGGGGACAAGCACAGATGTGGAGTACCGAGGCATTAGGCAACGGTTGCCATTTCAGTGCAATGAGACCAAGACCAGCGGAGTGGCAGGATGGAGGTCACCGTGGAGCCCAAGACGACGTCATCACCAGTGCTTTTGGCAGCCGAAGACCAACTTTAGTCAGGATAACTTGTACTAGATGTTCCCCTTCGAAATGGCCGTTGTTGGCGCCCTTCCCGCTCAATATTTGGGAAGAGGCCCAGGGCCTGTATTAATAGAGCTAGCCACCATAGAGTAGAGGGATCCAGATTTTGGAAGACTAGAGAGAGAGAGGCGATCAAACTCACCCAAGTAGTTCATCGCACCAGCTCAAGAACACCTCTCGCGAGGCCGTTCTTCCCTTGTACTGTTCATCATCAGCCCCAGAGGCAATCCACCACACCACACACTGGAGTAGGGTATTACACCACAACGGTGGCCCGAACCAGTATAAATCTTGTGTTCCTCGTGTTGTTCTTCGTTTTCAGCTTAGATCTCACGAGGTGATCGGACGTAGATAGATAGGGGAGAGATCTTCGTGCGCACCCCAGAGTTTGAACCTCAAGGGTCTACCGGAACCCAACATCCAACACGGAGACCGAAAGGTCGAACGTGAATCATATAGTAGATATGATCAACATAGTGATGTTCACAATTGAAAACTACTCCATTTCACGTGATGATCGGACATGGTTTAGTTGATTTGGATCACGTGATCACTTAGATGACTAGAGAGATGTCTGTCTAAGTGGGAGTTCTTTAGTAATATGATTAAATGAACTTAAATTTATCATGAACTTAGTACCTGATAGTATTTTGCTTGTCTATGTTTGTTGTAGATAGATGGCTCGTGTTGTTGTTCCGTTGAATTTTAATGCGTTCCTTGAGAAAGCTAAGTCGAAAGATGATGGTAGCAATTACATGGACTGGGTTCTTAACTTGACGATTATCCCCATTGCTGCACAAAAGAATTACGTCCTGGAAGCACCACTGGGTGCCAGGCCTGCTGCAGATGCAACTGATGTTAAGAACGTGTGGCAAAGAAAAGCTGATGACTACTCGATAGTTTAGTGTGCCATGCTTTACGGCTTAGAACCGGGACTTCAACGATGTTTTGAACGTCATGGAGCATATGAGATGTTCCAGGAGTTGAATTTAATATTTCAAGCAAATGCCCGGATTGAGAGATATGACGTCTCCAATAAGTTCTATAGCTGCAAGATAGAAGAGAATAGTTCTGTCAGTGAACATATACTCAAAATGTCTGGGTATAATAATCACTTGATTCAACTGGGAGTTAATCTTCCTGATGATAGTGTCATTGATAGAATTCTTCAATCACTGCCGCCAAGCTACAAGAGCTTCGTTATGAACTATAATATGCAAGGGATGGACAAGACTATTCCCGAGCTCTTCGCAATGCTAAAGGCTACGGAGGTAGAAATCAAGAAGGAGCATCAAGTGTTGATGGTCAATAACACCACTAGTTTCAAGAAAAAGGGTAAAGGGAAGAAGAAGGGGAACTTCAAGAAGAACAGCAAACAAGTTGCTGCTAAAGAGAAGAAACCCAAATCTGGACCTAAGCCTGAGACTGAGTGCTTCTACTGCAAGCAGACTGGTCACTGGAAGCGGAACTGCCCCAAGTATTTGGCGGATAAGAAGGATGGCAAGGTGAACAAAGGTATATGTGATATACATGTTATTGATGTGTACCTTACTAATGCTCGCAGTAGCACCTGGGTATTTGATACTGGTTTTGTTGCTAATATTTGCAACTCGAAACAGGGACTACGGATTAAGCGAAGATTGGCTAAGGACGAGGTGACAATGCACGTGGGAAATGGTTCCAAAGTCGATGTGATCGCGGTCGGCACGCTACCTCTACATCTACCTTCGGGATTAGTTTTAGACCTGAATAATTGTTATTTGGTGCCAGCATTGAGCATGAAATTTGGATCTTGTTTGATGCGAGACGGTTATTCATTTAAATCAGAGAATAATGGGTATTCTATTTATATGAGTAATATCTTTACGGTCATGCACCCTTGAAGAGTGGTCTATTTTTATTAAATCTCGATAGTAGTGATACACATATTCATAATGTTGAAGCCAAAAGATGCAGAGTTGATAATGATAGTGCAACTTATTTGTGGCACTGCCGTTTAGGTCATATTGGTGTAAAACGCATGAAGAAACTCCATACTGATGGACTTTTGGAATCACTTGATTATGAATCATTTGGTACTTGCGAACCGTGGCTCATGGGAAAGATGACTAAAACGTCGTTCTCTGGAACTATGGAGCGAGCAACTGATTTGTTGGAAATCATACATACTGATGTATGTGGTCCAATGAATATTGAGGCTACGGCGGGTATCGTTATTTTCTCACCTTCACAGATGATTTGAGCAGATATGGGTATATCTACTTAATGAAACACAAGTCTGAAACATTTGAAAAGTTCAAAGAATTTCAGAGTGAAGTTGAAAATCATCGTAACAAGAAAATAAAGTTTCTACGATCTGATCGTGGAGGAGAATATTTGAGTTATGAGTTTGGTTTACATTTGAAACATTGTGGATTAGTTTCGCAACTCACGCCACCCGGAACACCACAATGAAATGGTGTGTCCGAACGTCGTAATTGTACTTTACTAGATATGGTACGATATATGATGTCTCTTACTAATTTGCCGCTATCGTTTTGGGGTTATGCTTTCGAGACGGCCGCAATCACGTTAAATAGGGCACCATCAAAATCCGTCAAGACGACGCCTTATGAACTGTGGTTTGGCAAGAAACCAAAGTTGTCGTTTCTTAAAATTTGGGGCTATGATGCTTATGTGAAGAAACTTCAACCAGATAAGCTCGAACCCAAATCGGAGAAATGTGTCTTCATAGGATACCCAAAAGAGACTATTGGGTACACCTTCTATCACAGATCTAAAGGCAAGACTTTTGTTGCTAAATTCGGATCCTTTCTAGAGAAGGAGTTTCTCTCGAAAGAAGTGAGTGGGAGGAAAGTAGAACTTGATGAGGTAACTGTACCTGCTCCCTTATTGGAAAGTAGTTCATCACAAGAACCGGTTCCTGTGACAACTACGCCAATTAGTGAGGAAGCTAATGATATTGATCATGAAACTTCAGATCAAGTTACTACCGAACCTCGTAGGTCAACCAGAGTAAGATCCGCACTAGAGTGGTACGGTAATCCTATTCTGGAAGTCATGTTACTTGACCATGATGAACCTACGAACTATGAGGAAGCAATGATGAGCCCAGATTCCACAAAATGGCTTGAGGCCATGAAATCTGAGATGGGATCCATGTATGAGAACAAAGTATGGACTTTGGTTGACTTGCCCGATGATCGGCAAGCCATCGAGAATAAATGGATCTTCAAGAAGAAGACTGACACTGATGGTAATGTAATTGTCTACAAAGCTCGACTTATTGCAAAAGGTTTTCGACAAGTTCAAGGGGTTGACTACGATGAGACTTTCTCACTCGTAGCGATGCTTAAGTCTGTCCGAATCATGTTAGCAATTGCTGCATTTTATGATTATGAAATATGGCAAATGGATGTCAAAACTGCATTCCTGAATGGATTTCTGGAAGAAGAGTTGTATATGATGCAACCAGAAGTTTTTGTCGATCCAAAATGTGCTAACAAAGTGTGCAAGCTCCAACGATCCATTTATGGACTGGTGCAAGCCTCTCGGAGTTGGAATAAACGCTTTGATAGTGTGATCAAAGCATATGGTTTTATACAGACTTTTGGAGAAGCCTGTATTTACAAGAAAGTGAGTGAGAGCTCTGTAGCATTTTTGATATTATATGTATATGACATATTATTAATTGGAAATGATATAGAATTTCTGGATAGCATAAAGGGATACTTGAATAAAAGTTTTTCGATGAAAGACCTCGGTGAAGCTACTTACATATTGGGCATCAAGATCTATAGAGATAGATCAAGACGCTTAATTGGACTTTCACAAAGAACATACCTTGATAAAGTTTTGAAAAAGTTCAAAATGGATCAGGCAAAGAAAGGGTTCTTGCCTATATTACAAGGTGTGAAGTTGAGTCAGACTCAATGCCCGACCACAGCAGAAGATAGAGAGAAAATGAAAGATGTTCCCTATGCTTCAGCCATAGGCTCTATCATGTATGCAATGTTGTGTACCAGACCTGACGTATGCTTAGCAATAAGTTTGGCAGGGAGGTACCAAAGTAATCCAGGAGTGGATCACTGGACAACGGTCAAGAATATCCTGAAATACCTGAAAAGGACTAAGAATATGTTTCTCATTTATGGAGGTGACAAAGAGCTAGTCGTAAATGGTTACGTCGATGCAAGCTTTGACACTGATCCGGACGATTCTAAATCACAAACCGGATACGTGTTTATATTGAACAGTGGAGCTGTTAGTTGGTGCAGTTCTAAACAAAGCATCATGGCGGGATCTACATGCGAAGGGGAGTACATAGCTGCTTTGGAAGTAGCAAATGAAGGAGTCTGGATGAAGGAGTTCATTTCTGATCTTGGTGTCATACCTAGTGCTTCGGGACCAATGAAGATCTTCTGTGACAATACTGGTGCAATTGCCTTGGCAAAGGAATCCAGATTTCACAAGAGGACCAAGCACATCAAGAGACGCTTCAATTCCATCCGGGACCAAGTCCAGGTGGGATACATAGAGATTTGCAAGATACATATGGATCTGAATGTTGCAGACCCATTGACTAAGCCTCTTCCACGAGAAAAACATGATCAGCACCAAGGCTCCATAGGTGTTAGAATAATTACTGTGTAATCTAGATTATTGACTCTAGTGCAAGTGGGAGGCTGAAGGAAATATGCCCTAGAGGCAATAATAAAGTTATTATTTATTTCCTTATATCATGATAAATGTTTATTATTCATGCTAGAATTGTATTAACTGGAAACATGATACATGTTTGAATACATAGACAAACTTAATGTCACTAGTATGCCTCTACTTGACTAGCTCATTAATCAAAGATGGTTATATTTCCTAACCATAGACATGAGTTGTCATTTGATTAACGGGATCACATCATTAGGAAAATGATGTGATTGACATGACTCATTCCGTTAGCTTAGCACTTGATCATTTAGTATGTTGCTATTGCTTTCTTCATGACTTATACATGTTCCTACAACTATGAGATTATGCAACTCCCGTTTACCGGAGGAACACTTTGTGTGCTACCAAACGTCACAACATAACTAGGTGATTATAAAGGAGCTCTATAGGTGTCTCCAAAGGTATATGTTGAGTTGGCGTATTTCGAGATTAGGTTTTGTCACTCCAATTGTCGGAGAGGTATCTTTGGGCCCTCTCGGTAATGCACATCACTATAAGCCTTGCAAGCAATGTAGCTAATGAGTTAGTTACGGAATGATGCATTACGTAACGAGTAAAGAGACTTGCCGGTAACGAGATTGAACTAGGTATTGGGATACCGACGATCGAATCTCGGGCAAGTAACATACCGATGACAAAGGGAACTACGTATGTTGTTATGCGGTTTGACCGATAAAGATCTTCGTAGAATATGTAGGAGCCAATACGAGCATCTAGGTTCCGCTATTGGTTATTGACCGGAAACGTGTCTCGGTCATGTCTACATAGTTCTGGAACCCGTAGGGACCGCACGCTTAAGGTTTCATTGATAGTTTTATTATGAGTTTATGAGTTTTGATGTACCGAAGGTTGTTCGGAGTCCCGGTTGTGATCATGGACATGACGAGGAGTCTCGAAATGGTCGAGACATAAAGATCCATATATTGGACGACTATATTTTGACACCGGAAAGGTTCCGGGCGAGATTGGGACAATACCGGAGCTCCGGGAGGTTATCGGAACCCCCCGAGAGGTATATGGGCCTTATTGGGCCTTAGTGGAAAGGAGGGGAAAGGAGCAAGGGAGGCCCCCCCCCAAGCCCAATCCGAATTGGGAGGGGGGCCGGCCCCCCCTTTCCTTCCTCCCTCCTTCCTCTTCCTTCCCTCTCCATCTCCTAATAGGAAAGGGGGGAGTCCTACTCCTGGTGGGAGTTGGACTCCCCCCCTAGGGCGCGCCACCCCCCTTGGTCGGCCCCCTCCTCCACTCCTTTATATACGGGGAGGGGGCACCCCATGGACACAACAATTGATCTCTTGATCTCTTAGCCGTGTGCGGTGCCCCCCTCCACCATAGTCCTCCTCGATAATATTGTAGCGGTGCTTAGGCGAAGCCCTGCGACGGTAGAACATCAAGACCGTCACCACGCCGTCGTGCTGACGGAACTCTCCCTCGACACTCAGCTGGATCGGGGTTCGAGGGGTGAGGGAGTCCCGGACTAGGGGGTGTCCGGATAGCCGAACTATCGTCATCGGCCGGACTCCAAGACTATGAAGTTACAAGATTGAAGACCTCGTCCCGTGTCCGGATGGGACTTTCCTTGGCGTGGAAGGCAAGCTTGGCGATACGGATATGTAGATCTCCTACCATTGTAACCGACTCTGTGTAACCCTAGCCCTCTCCGGTGTCTATATAAACCAGATGGCTTTAGTCCGTAGGACGAACAACAATCATACCATAGGCTAGCTTCTAGGGTTTAGCCTCCTTGATCTCGTGGTAGATCTACTCTTGTAACACACATCATCAATATTAATCAAGCAGGACGTAGAGTTTTACCTCCATCAAGAGGGCCCGAACCTGGGTAAAACATCGTGTCCCTCGTCTCTTGTTACCATCCGCCTAGACGCACAGTTCGGGACCCCCTACCCGAGATCCGCCGGTTTTGACAACGACATTGGTGCTTTCATTGAGAGTTCCTCTGTGCCGTCACCGATAGGCTCGATGGCTTCTCCGATCATCATCAACGACGCAGTCCAAGGTGAGACCTTTCTCCCCGGACAGATCTTCGTATTCGGCGGCTTTGCACTGCGGGCCAATTCGCTTGGCCATCTAGAGCAGATCGAAAGTTACGCCCCTGGCCGTCAGGTCAGATTTGGAAGTTTGAACTTCACGGATGACATCCGTGGGGACTTGATCCTCGATGGATTCAGGCCACAGCCGAGCATGCCGCACTGTCACGACGAGCATGATTTAGCTCTGCGGCCGGACAGTACCCTGGAGACCGCACTCGAGCCCGCTTCAATCTTCAATTCGGAGCCGGCCGCGCAGATCGAGGACGGATGGCTAGACATCGCCTCGGGGGCTGCAACCTCTATGGCGATAGAGCCGAACACTGATCTTGTCCCTCATGAGGCTCGTGACTCCGAGGTGCCAGACTCCTTGCCGGACTCCGAACCTCCCGCGCCCCCACCAATCGAATCCGGTTGGGCGCCGATCATGGAGTTTACTACCTCGGACATCTTTCAACACTCACCTTTTGGCGACATCCTGAGTTCGTTAAGGTATCTCTCATTATTAGGAGAGCCTGGCCGAACTACGGCCAGGATAGTTGGGATGCGGACAATGAAGAAATTCAAAACCCACCCACCACCCACTTGGTAGCCACTGTCGATGATCTAACCGACATGCTAGACTACGACTCCGAAGACATCGACGGTATGGACGACGATGCCGGAGACGACCAAGAACCAGCGCCTACCGGGCACTGGAAAGCCACCTCGTCATATGATATATACATGGTGGATATCCCGAAGGATGGGAATGGCGAAGGGGCGGCGGAGGATGACCCCTCCAAGAAACAGCCCAAGCGCCGGCGTCAGCGGCGCCGCTCTAAATTCCGCCATAGAAAGAATGAAGATTCCGGCACCGGAGATAATAACACCCCGGATAGTGCCGAAGACAACCCACTCCAGCAAGATCCAGCGCAGGAGGACGGGGACGCCAGCCCTCATGAGAGAGCGGCAGAAGAAGAGATAGAGGATTATATGCCTCCCTCCGAAGACGAGGCAAGCCTCGACGACAATGAATTCGTCGTGCCAGAGGATCCCGTCGAACAGGAGCGTTTCAAACGCAGGCTTATGGCCACGGCGAACAGCCTCAAGAAAAAGCAGCAACAGCTTAGAGCTGATCAAGATCTGCTAGCCGACAGGTGGACTGAAGTCCTCGCGGCCGAAGAGCATGAGCTCGAATGCCCCTCCAAAAGCTACCCTAAACGCAAGCTGCTCCCCCGATTAGAGGAGGAGGCATATGAACCCGCATCACCAGGAGACAATACGGCTGATCGACCACCCCGTGGTCGCGACAGAGAGGCCTCTAGGCCCTTCACTAGACCCGTACCCCGGCATCGCTCGAAAAGCACAAGGCCACAGGGGAACGCTCCGGACTTGCGAGATATATTGGAGGATAGGGCAAGACAATCAAGATCGATCTATGGATCGCGTGGGCGCCCCATGATACGTGACGACAACCGTCGCACCGGACACAGTAAGTCCGGCCGGGCCGAACAAAACAGACAAAGCTCTTTTGAGCTCCGTCGTGATATCGCCCAGTACAGAGGCGCCGCACACCCACTATGCTTCACAGATGAAGTAATGGATCATCAAATCCCCGAAGGGTTTAAACCCGTGAATATTGAATCTTACGATGGCACAACAGACCCCGCGGTTTGGATCGAAGACTATCTCCTTCACATCCACATGGCCCGCGGTGACGATCTTCACGCCATCAAATATCTCCCCCTCAAGCTTAAAGGACCAGCCCGGCATTGGCTTAACAGCTTGCCAGCAGAGTCAATTGGGAGTTGGGAAGACCTGGAAGCCGCATTCCTCGATAACTTCCAAGGCACGTATGTGCGACCACCAGATGCTGATGACCTAAGCCACATAATTCAGCAGCCAGACGAATCGGCCAGACAATTCTGGACACGGTTCTTAACCAAGAAAAACCAAATCGTCGACTGTCCGGATGTGGAGGCCCTAGCGGCCTTCAAGCATAATATCCGCGACGAGTGGCTTGCCCGGCACCTGGGACAGGAAAAGCCAAATCCATGGCAGCCCTCACATCACTCATGACCCGCTTCTGCGCGGGTGAGGACAGCTGGCTAGCACGCAGCAACAACCTCAGCAAAAATTCTGGCAGTCCGGATATCAAGGACCGTAATGGCAGGTCGCGTCGTAACAAAAACAAACGCCGCATTAACAGCGACAACAGTGAGGATACGGCAGTCAATGCCGGATTCAGAGGCTCTAAACCCGGTCAGCGGAAAAAGCCATTCAAAAGAACTACTCCGGGTCTGTCCAATTTGGACCGAATACTCGACCGCTTGTGCCAGATACATGGCACCCCCGAAAAGCCAGCTAACCACACCAACAGGGACTGTTGGGTATTCAAGCAGGCAGGCAAGTTAATTGCCGAAAACAATGACAAGGGGCTACATAGCGATGACGAGGAAGAGACCCGACCGCCGAACAATAGAGGACAGAAGGGTTTCCCCCCACAGGTGCGGACGGTGAACATGATATACGCAACGCACATACCCAAAAGGGAGCGGAAGCGTGCCCTCAGGGATGTATACGCGATGGAGCCAGTTGCCCCGAAGTTCAATCCATGGTCCTCCTGCCCGATCACTTTTGACCGGAGGGACCACCCCACCAGCATCCGCCATGGCGGATTCGCCGCATTGGTCTAGACCCAATCGTCGATGGATTTCACCTCACCAGAGTCCTGATGGACGGCGGCAGCAGCCTGAACCTGCTTTATCAGGACACAGTGCGCAAAATGGGCATAGACCCCTCAAGGATTAAACCTACCAAGACGACCTTTAAAGGCGTCATACCAGGTGTAGAAGCCAATTACACAGGCTCAATTACACTGGAAGTGGTCTTCGGATCCCCGGATAACTTCCGGAGCGAGGAGTTAATCTTCGACATAGTTCCGTTCCGCAGCGGCTATCATGCTCTGCTCGGACGTACCGCGTTCGCAAAGTTCAACGCGGTGCCGCACTATGCATACCTCAAGCTCAAGATGCCAGGCCCTCGAGGAGTCATCACGGTCAACGGAAACACTGAACGTTCTCTCCGCACGGAGGAACATACAGCGGCTCTCGCGGCAGAAGTACAATGCAGCCTCTTAAGGCAATTCTCGAGTCCGGCCGTTAAGCGGCCGGACACAGCTAAGCGCGCCCGGAGTAACCTACAACAAGACCACCTGGCACGTTCCGAGCACGCGTAGCAGTGCGGCCCCAACCCCAGCCCCTGTAAAACGTCAAGACAGGTCCTTCGCGTACACCATTACGCTCTGAAGATACCATGGGCATGGGGAGAGGGGCGCGACCACGATAGGCCCAGACTGCGGCTCAACCACACCAGGGGCTCTCAAGTGTGTCGTTCTTTTTTCTTTCTTTCTTTTTATTCTTACCCACAGGACTCCGTTCGTCAGAGGCCCTGTCCGGCAGTAGACCTGCCGAACTCACGATGCAACAGCCAGGGAAGAAGAAAGGCTACAGCGAATATCCAGGTGGTCTCCATTACGAGCATTAAATCTGTTTTATGCACCATTCCGCAGCCTACCCCTGGAGGGGGACATGTTTAACAGTCCCATCCCTTGCTTATCGCACCATTTGTATCGTTCTGCACTTATAGCAGTTTTTCTTGAATAAGTAATGCAGCACCTTTTTGCTTCCAATTGCATTTCTCTTTTATACATATGTTCATTTATGACATTACGCATCCGTACGTTTTGGTACGGCTAAATACACCAGGGGCTTATGTTTCCCGCATCATGGTGTGATAAGTCCGAACACTTTCACAAGTGCGGCACCCCGAACTTATAGCACTATATGCATCAGCTCCGAATCATGTCTTGGGTCAATAGTTGGGTTTGCCCGGCTCCCATGTTTTGGTACCTTACGTTCCGTTGTATCGGCTAAGGTAGCACTGGGAGAACCACTGCGATTGCGCCCCAGTTGAGCTGGGTTAACGCCTCAGTGGAGAAAGCTAAAACTGACCGTCATGATGAGGCGAGAGCTGGTCGCTGTTCGAGAGGTTTTTGCGAGTCCCTAAAGACTTATGCCGCTTAGAGCGAGGAGCCGGTTTTTGTCCGGCCCAGGCGTGGATAGCGCCCCAAATTCGGCCTTCCGAAGACTAGGGGCTTCGCCGAAATTTAAAATTATAGAATTCTATGGCTAAGTGAGAGTGTTCAAGCATTATAAGTTCGGTTGCCTTGTTCGTTGTGTTGAGCACCTCCCTAGATGGACCCAAATATGGGAACAAGAGTGATCATATTTATCCCGAACACCCAAGCACTCGTGGCATGGGGGCTGAACCCGACGACTTGCCATCTCTCAGGTTTGATAAACAGCCGCACAGAAGGTAATATTTTAAATTAAAAAGCGTTGCTTAGCGCAAATGAACTAAGTTTTCAGCGCACAGGATAACAAAATGCGAGTCTACTCAAATATTACATCTTTGGAGCACTCACCCGCAATAGTGCGGGCGCCCTTCAGCACACTCTTATAATACATCTCGGGCATGCGATGCTCCTTGCCCTCCGGTGGTGGGTCCGTCACAAGCTTCTGGGCATCCATCTTGCCCCAGTGCACCTTTGCGCGGGCAAGGGCCCGACGGGCACCTTCAATATAGGCGGAGTTCTTGATGACTTCAACCCACGGGCACGCATCCACCAGCCGCCGCACCAGGCCGAAGTAGCTCCCAGGCATGGCCTCCTTAGGCCACAGCCGAACTATGAGGCCCTTCATGGCCTGTTCGGCCGCCTTGTGGAGCTCGACCAGCTGCTTCAGCTGGTCGCTAAGGGGCACCGGATGTCCGGCCTCAGCATACTGAGACCAGAAGACCTTCTCCGTCGAGCTCCCCTCCTCGGCCCGGTAGAACGCGGCAGCATCGGACACGCTGCGAGGAAGATCTGCGAACGCTCTTGGAGAGCTCCGAATTCGGGTAAGCAACAGGTAATTAACACTCACATGCTTACTTTGCATGAAAAATGCCTTACCCGCTGCTATTTTCTTCAACGCCTCGATTTCCTGGAGGGCCTTGTAGGCTTCGGCCTTAGCGGCTTTGGCACTCTCAAGAGCCGTTGCAAGCTCAGACTCTCGAGTCTTCGAGTCACGCTCCAGGCTCTCATGTTTCTGCACGAGATCCTGGAGCTCTTGTTGTACCTCCGCCACCCGCGCCTCCTGCTTCTCTCGCTCGGTGCGCTCCGCAGCCGCATTGCGTTCGGCCGCGGCCACCGCCTCTTTCAGGGTCGCCACCTCGTTAGTGGCCCCTGCAATACCCACGTTATCCTTGTCATTCTTTTTGCAACCAAAATCCTTTTCTGTAAGGTACAATTTTAATAAGGTGTTACTCACCTTCCTTGTCCTCGAGCTGCTTCTTGGCACGGCCGAGCTCGTTCTCGGACCGCTCGAGGTTTTCCTTCAAAGTATTGACCTCCGCAGTCAGTGCGGCAGAGGTCAGCAGCGCAGCCTGCAATCCCATATCGACATATTTTTTATGACTCCTGCGTATATCTTGTTAGATCCTCAGTCCGGCTTTTCTTTCCGAACACCGAACCGAGCATCAGGGGCTACTGTCTATGTGGTACTATTTTACATATCTCAAAATTCTTACCTCAAAGCCTGTTAGAAGGCTGCTGCAGGCTTCGGTCAGCCCGCTTCTTGGCGAGCTGCACCTTCTGAATCACCGCACTCATAACAGTGTGGTGTTCCTCTTCGATGGAGGCGCCATTGAGCGCCTCCAGCAAGCTATCCGGCGCCTCCGGTTGGACGGAGGCTGCCGGTGTCATGGTCTTGCCCTTCTTACGAAGGGGCCGCCCGCCGGACTCCAGAGCCACTATGGGATCCGGAGCCGAGTCCGGTGCAAAGTCCGGGAGGTTGTCCTGCGACACCTCCGGGGCCTCCTCCTCCTGGCGGGTCCCTTCCCGGGATCCCACCTCGGCATCGTCCATGTCACGGGGGGTGGAGGCGGTCGGAAGAGAATCCATATCCGACGCACCTAAGGACCCGCTCGACGAAGCGGGGAAGATCGTCCTTGGGCGGACTGCAGGGTTGTATGCGGCATTAGAAAGACATTGCTGGCAAAAAAGATAAACCATGAAGTTATTCGGGAGTCCGGATACTCACGATCTCGCCAGGGGCTTGGCCCTTGGAGGCCAGTCCTCGTCGTCGTCACTGGCGTTGGCAGAGCAGTCCGGGGGAAGAGTTTTTCCCTTCTTGGACCATTCGGCTTCCCTTGTTGGGGAGGCCTTCCTTTTCTTCTCTCCCCCCGCTGGGGAGAGGCTTTCTTCTTCTCCTCCTCACCTTGGTGAGAGGAGTCGGCCTCGGATTCATCATCCGATAGCACCTGAAAACGGGAACTCTTCCGAGTCCCCGTGGCCTTCTTCTTGGCCTTCTTCTCCGGCACCACGTGGGGTGCCGGAGCCAGCAGCCCCGTTAAGCGGGCGTCCGCTGGGTCCTCTGGCAATGGGGCCGGACAGATAGCCTGTGCGGCCTTCTTCAGCCAGTCCTGTCAAAGGAAAGGGAGTTTAGATCCCGCATAGAGTCAAACTATGGAAAACAAGCGTCCCTTAAAGGACAAAATCACTTACCTCATCAGCTGAACGCTCCAAGCTGAATCCGCCATCTTCGGTAGCGGATGCGGGAGCCTCGGCGCCCTTGAACAGCACCTTCCAGACATCTTCGTACGTAGTGTCGAAGAGCCCATTCAAAGTCTGGTGCTGCGCCGGATCGAACTCCCACATGTTGAAGCCCCGTCGTTGGCACGGGAGAATCTGGCGGATGAGCATGACCTGGACTACGTTGACAAGCTTGAGCTTCTTGTCCACTAGCTTTTGGATGCAAGCTTGGAGTTCGGTCAGCTCCTCCGAATCACCCCATGTCCGTCCGCTCTCTTTCCAGGAGGTGAGCCGTGTGGGGATGCCGGATCTGAATTTGGGGGCCGCTGCCCATTCAGGGTCACGCGGCTCGGTGATGTAGAACCACCCCGATTGCCACCCCTTGATGGTTTCCACGAAAGTGCCCTCAGCCAAGTAACGTGGGACATCCTGCCCACCATGGCGCCTCCGCACTCCGCTTGGCTGCCCTTCACAACCTTCGGCTTGACACTGAAGGTCTTGAGCCACAAGCCGAAGTGGGGCTGGATGCAGAGGAAGGTCTCGCACACGACGATAAACGCCGAGATGTTGAGGATGAAATTCGGGCCAGATCATGGAAATCCAGGCTGTTGTAGAACATGAGCCCCCGGACAAAGGGATGGAGTGGGAAGCCCAGTCCGCGGAGGAAATGGGGAAGGAATACTACCCTCTCATGGGGCTTGGGGGTGGGGATGAGCTCTCCCTCGATGGGGAGCCGGTGCGCGATGTCGCTGGACAAGTATCCGGCGCTGCGCAGCTTCTGGATCTGCCCCTCCATGACGGAGGAGGCCATCCACTTGCCTCCTGCTCCGGACATAGTTGGAGAAGGTTGAGGTGAGATGTGCGGGCTTGGGCGCTGGAGCTCGGTTCACGGAGATGGATAAGCCAAGGAGGAAGAAGGCGCAGGTAAAAGGGTTGGATCTTTATCCCCTTATATGGGCGGACGGAAACATGCGTCCCCACCGGCCTGATAAAACTCGCTTATCCCCAAGCGCCGCAATCAATGGCGCGGTTGGGTTACCCACGTCCGTATTGATGGGAATCCCGGAATAAGGGGAACACGATCTCTGCTTCGACAAGACGTGCCAAGGAAACCGCTTCGCTAAACGCGCTGAGGTGGTATAATAAAAACAATTCGAGTAAAGGCTTGGTAGTGGTGTGACGTCATGCCACGAAATACGTCAGCAGATTGAACTTGTGTAAATATTATTCTCTCTACGGTGGTATGTGGAAATTATTTTGCAGAGCCGGACACTATCCTGGTGTTCACGATCTTCTATGAATTATTCGGAGGGAGAACCCGCCTTGCAATGCCGAAGACAATATGTGCGCCGGACTCGTCGTCATTGAAGCCTGGTTCAGGGGCTACTGAGGGAGTCCGGACTAGGGGGTGTCCGGATAGCCGAACTATCATCATCGGCCGGACTCCAAGACTATGAAGATACAAGATTGAAGACTTCGTCCCGTGTCCGGATGGGACTTTCCTTGGCGTGGAAGGCAAGCTTGGCGATACGGATATGTAGATCTCCTACCATTGTAACCGACTCTGTGTAACCCTAGCCCTCTCCGGTGTCTATATAAACCGGATGGCTTTAGTCCGTAGGACGAACAACAATCATACCATAGGCTAGCTTCTAGGGTTTAGCCTCCTTGATCTCGTGGTAGATCTACTCTTGTAACACACATCATCAATATTAATCAAGCAGGACGTAGGGTTTTACCTCCATCAAGAGGGCCCGAACCTGGGTAAAACATCGTGTCCCTCGTCTCCTGTTACCATCCGCCTAGACGCACAGTTCGGGACCCCCTACCCGAGATCCGCCGGTTTTGACACTGACAAGGGGCGTCATCGAGCTAAACGTGTGCTAGAACTCGAAGGTGTCGTAGTTTCGGTGCTTGATCGGTCGGGCCGTGAAGACGTACGACTACATCAACCGTGTTGTTCTAATGCTTCCGCTTTCGGTCTACGAGGGTACGTGGACAACACTCTCCCCTCTCGTTGCTATGCATCACCATGATCTTGCGTGTGCGTAGGATTTTTTTTGAAATTACTACGTTCCCCAACAGATCGGGCATGCTGTCGAGGGATAATGACTCCAGCACCGCCATCTCGGCATGTTTGCCTCCGCGGCTAGGGTGCTCCTGGGAGCCATCACCTACCCGTGAGAGATCTTTCGAGGTATCTGCGTGGCAGCGAGCTCCCCCCCTTTTTCTGCAGCCTTGGTTGCCGCTCCGTTGTTACGAGTAGTTATCGACCTAGAGCTCTGCACACCGGCCATGGCAAGGACGGACGAAGAAGGACTTATGAGGAGGAAAGGTAGAGTAATTTTCGGTTAGGTAGTTCCCCTTTTTATAACCTAAGTACTAGCACTAGTATTAATACCTGCATAGTGGGAACACATTCAGGTTTGGTATGTACTAGTAGGTGTGAGCAGGCTTGCACTTAATTGTAGCACTAGTACTTTCGAATGTGATGGGAACAAGGTAAAGATTAATTGATGGTTTTGGTTTCGAGGCCCAAAACGGCTCCCGATGAGTTTAGTGGAACATAAATTTCAAGTAGACTACACTGCTCAAATGCGTAAATTATGTTACTGTCAAAAATGGCACAAAATACGAAGGAGACCAATGGAAGTACTACTAGCAACCCATGATTTAACTACTCGCATGCGCGCAGTGGAGTAGTAATGTCTTTCTTCCGCCCTCACGTCCATTCAATTTGCATGCGCTGTATTAATTGACCATCAATGAAGTGAAGGACTTTACATGTGTCAAATTATCACATGGGGTGGATCTTGGTACAAAATTGCGTCCGCCCGTGTACCCGCGTGTGCGTGCAAGGGAATGAGTGCGTGCATGGTGTGCGTGTCGCTTCGTGCATGTACCGCCAGTGTGGCTCAGAGAGGACGAGTACATTCTTCTGGAACCAGCAGCACGTCACTGTGATCAATCCTAACAAGGAGGTCGCGACAACGCCTCCACACGTGCCGTGTGGCTTCATGAACTATAAGAGAGACATTGTGTAGTGTGTCATTGGAATTCTAATTTACGTGTTTTGTACATACTCGAAGTACTAGTATGGTACACGTGCATTGCACACATCAGATTTTGCAACCAAATTATGAATAAATACCACACTATAGCATGTAAGCTCTGAGTCATATATGCCTGATGTAGACCTTCGTTTAATTCTTATAGTTCATCTGATTCAAAATCAATTAGTTTTTTATAAAAAAGCTAGGGCCTCTTTGATTCATAGAATTTACAAAACGCGTGAATAGGAAAAACATGGGATTAGAGTGGAATGTCGTCTTGAATCCTACAGGATTGTACGAGTGTTTGATTGTGCATAGAAAAAACACAAAATTCTTTCAAAAGGTTTGAGTGGATGGGATGTTTCCTATGAAATCTAGTGCAAATGAATCATATGAAAAAATTCTATGGTTTACAATCCTATGAATCAAACAACCAAGATAGGAAAAATTCCTAAGGATTAGAATCCTCCAAAATTCCTTCGAAAATCCTTTGAATCAAAGAAGGCCTTAATCTATTTTATGATTCATGGAATTGTGTGTTGTAAAGCATAAAATAAAAACAAATAATGGCAATTCAACTAGAAAAAAAGTTTGGGAAGTTATGATACGGAAGATTCTAGAACAAAGGAGAACCACTGTTGTTTTGAGGTTTGTGCATTATGCTTAAGTTCAACCATGGAGTCTGCTAGATTGTACATGTGGCAAAATCCGGTGGGGGGCTAGAAGATGGTGCGAGGGGCCGAGTGGAGGGAGACTATGAAGGAGTTCACAAGTGCGAGATCGATATTTAGAGAGAGGGGCGAGAACGTGCGCTGTCGTGCGCAGTGGTGGAGCCATGAAAAATAAATGAGCTAGGGGGCCAAGCATTGCTAATCCTTTACGAGGAGGGCCAATTCATCAACTTAAACCATTTTTACCAGCAATTGTCTAATGATCACATTCATATTAGCCTCGATATATAGTGATGTTAGGGAGGGGGCAGGGCCCTTGCTGCCCCCTGTCTTCGCCATTATGCACGCGTCTGAGAGATGAAGCGGAAGGCATGGATGATGAGAGGGGGACGTTGGATATATTATTAATGTGGGTGTATTAGCTATCTATGTAATCCTATATAGAGAGGTATAGATTGATCGATGTGGATGTGGGAAAGAGGGTGAGACCTCACTAGATATATAGATTGATCGGTTTGTGTGGAAAACTATGAAAGACCTAGCTATATACACACACACATAGAGGAACATCGATCGCTGCGCATGCACGTGAGAGATAAAGAATGACCGATATGATGGAGAGGGGGATGTGTGTGCGTGTGTGCCTGCATGGGAGACGACCTGGAGAAAAAGATTGCATGTGTGCGATGGATAATGCCGACTGGTAGTGTGGGTGCATGCATGCACGAGAGAAAGTTGATGGTACAATTATAAAGAGAAGACGACTGTGTGGGTGTAAAAGACTAGGTGAGGTCATAATCAATGTAAAGTTGAATTCAAATATTTGAATAAGAGATCATGATGTTTGAAACCCATGCATGCATGAATATAACGGAGATTTGCACGGTGTAGTTTGGAAATGAGCATGTTGTAATGTATACACATTGAACAAGGTCAGACTGATTTGAATTTGAGATACCGATGGCAGACATCGTTTGGCCACATTGCATCAGTGCATGGACACACTATTCTAATTGGAGATGATGGGTGGCTTTCGCATCACATATCTATATCTATACCCCTATATATATATTATATTATATATTTTTTATATAGTGTGCGGATAACTTTAACTTTGAAAGATGGTCGTTGGATGAGGCCAATCCGATGGTGCAGATATGGCAAATTTGAGCACTACTGGCCGTTGGATATCATCTAGATTCCACCAGATTTTGCCACATGTACAATCTAGAAGACTCCATGGTTGAACTTAAGCATAATGCACAAACCTCAAAATACAAGCACTTCTTCTTTGTTCTAGAATCTTCCATATCAGAATTTCCCAAATGTTTTTCTACATGATTTGCCATTTTTTTACTTTATGCCTTACAATGCACAATTCCATGAATCTTAAAATAGATTAGCTTTCTTATAAAGACTAGATGATTTTGAATGAAATGAACTATAAGAATTAAACGA
This sequence comes from Triticum aestivum, assembly GCF_018294505.1. Classification (NCBI taxonomy): domain Eukaryota; kingdom Viridiplantae; phylum Streptophyta; class Magnoliopsida; order Poales; family Poaceae; genus Triticum; species Triticum aestivum. The sequence goes on from NC_057795.1 coordinate 442,744,947, forward strand.
ACAGCTACATCATGCATATACGACTCAAAGCTTACATTCTATAATGCGGTATTTATTCATAATTTGGTTGCCAAATCTCTTGCGTGCAATGCACGTGTACCTTACTAGTCTAAATGGTGTAATTTGTGTGTGTGTGTGTGTTGTGCGTGTTAAACACATTGTACGTAGTATATCATACATGGTTTAGATTCCGAACATCTAGCTAGAGCATACGTGTACTACGATTTGAATTCAACACAAAATGGATACATATATTTGAATTTGAGATCGTATGTACATGTAGTTCGTATTTATATAGGAATTTACTTCTCCTATATTCATGTCATGTGTTGTGAAGATAATATTTAAATGATTGTTTAAGTAACCCTAGTACAATCCCATTCAAACAGGGAAAATGTACTCAAATTTAGTCCATATGCTAGACAACACACATTTTTTTATTGTTGAGGGAAGTACAAATTGTTTTGGTACTGTACACGTTATGTTTGTTGTCCTGATTTTTTTAGTTTTTTTGTTGTATTTGAATGCATTTTTAGTAATATAGTAAAATGGGACATGGCTCTCTCTAGTGATGAGGTGCGAATTGTCTTTTTTGGGTACACGTTAAGCTTGTTCTCCCGAAATTTCAAGTTGCGCCTTGTTATGCCGAAATTTCAAGCTAGCGTCTTTGTCTATCGTGCTGCGAAACTCCCGCCTCTTCAACCTGCGCCTTGTTAGCCTGAAATATTTAAGATATATCTTTGTCTTGTTGTGCTCCGACAACTCCCTCCATCTCAACCCGCACCTTGCTATTCCAAAATTACAAAACGCGCGAAAACTCCCACCTCCTATGAAATTCTGACACGTGAAATGCCCGTCATACCCCTGAACCGAAAGAACCGCCTCAAATCGGTGGGGGTACTTTCATAACTTACCCCACATTTCAGACAAGCGCCTCCCTAAGCCATGGTTCCCCACTCCCATCCCATCCGCCCACCCATTCGTACATTGAGGCTGCGAAAACCCGTGAAGCCCCACACCCTCCTTCGTCCGCCACCCAGCCGGAGCCTCTTCCCCGACGACGTCGTCCACAACAACACCTTGACGTCCCTCATCCACCGTACCGGATGAGGATCCGTCGTCGATCTCGTCGTCCCGCTGGTTCAGCCACCCCATCCTCCACCTCCAAGGAGATGCCCCGACGTTCCCCTCGTCTTCTGCGCCGCCTCCATTCCCACACCGCCGTCTTCACCTGCACCACCGGAAGAGTAGCATCACCACTGTTTCCTCGGATGAAGTTGTGGCCTAATCGGCGCCACCAAAGAGGTTGTACACTAATCGCCGCATTTTCTTCTTGATTCGATCTCACGGTGCTGTCGGCGCTCGTTCCCAAGCCGACACGGCGCGGCTCCATCCACAGCGGCGTCGCTGGCCACTTTCTCCACAACGTCGCTCCCTCGACGGCGACGTCCACATCAGTAGGAGCTGCTGCTGCTTTAGCTCTCGCTCGTGCTGCTGCTCTGCTCTTGCTCTCGGTCCCCTGCCTGGTCTACTCTTGCTATTGCTTGCGCTACTACTCTCGCTCTTGCTCTTGCTTGAGATGCTGCTCCAATTTAGCTACACTTCAGTCGACTGAATCGACTTTTGGGTCAGTCGATTTTTAGGGGGGGGGGGCTCGCTGGAGTTAAGGAAGAACCAACCGCAGTGGGGAGGGGGGCTCGCCGGAGAGGTACCCCACTATCTATCTTAGGGTTCGGTGTGGGGATGGTGGTCGCCGATGGTGGTGGGGCGGTGGCGTGGGGATCGCCGGAGAAAAAGCTCGGCAGGGGGAGGCCTAGAGGGACGGCCGGGGCGGCGGCGGACTGGCGGTGGGGAGTGTTTTCAGGGCAGGCGGGGCGGCACACCGCCGGCCGTGGACGGCGGGGGGGGGGCTGTTTGGCTGGTGGTGGCTGGCGGCTGAGGGGGATGGAGGTTGAAGATGAACTACAAGCCCTTGATTTCGTATCCAACGGCTGTAAAATCGACTGACCAGAGATGAAAAAGTCAGTCGACTGACGTGTAGCCTCACCTCTAGTGCGTTCAGTTTCGATAGTAAAATTTAGTTTCGACGGCAAAATTTAGTTTCGACAGTTAAGTTCAGTTTCGACAGTTAAATTTAGTTTCGACAGTTAAGTTCATAGATGAGCGGCTGTTGTATTTTACATCTAGCACTTTGTGGTTATGTATTTTACGTCATCTATTGGAAATGTTATTAGAATTCCACTCAGGTTAATGTTGTCTCTCTTGTCCTGCTTCAGCCTCGGCGTCGTACAACTCACCGGAGCTGCTCCAATGACGAAACCCTCCATCACAGCGGAGCAGTACCTCGGGCTCCATCTCCAGACGCCTAAGATCTTCTTCCCCTTCTCCGACAGCCAAGTCAGCCGGAGCATCCTCACCGGCCAACCCAATCACGCTGAGATCAACATGGCTTCGCCGAAGAGGTTGTACACTTGTTACATCTCTTTTTTACTCTACATGTTATATATATTGTCCACCGAGCACACGTAGTAACGTGAAATATGATTATTTTATCCTACTATATGACAAGCAGTGAGGTACCAGGCAACTTAGCTATCTGTGACGGACTCTCTTAAACACCACCATTATTTATCTCTGCGCGTTTGAGTTGTGCATTTGTCGATGGGCCTGGGAGTTGAGCTAGTAGGGCAGTGGCATGGGTCCAAAGTAACAGAAGTAGCACAAAAACATTTTTTTAGTGTAGACTTTTCCTTGCTCAACCCTGCCTACTAAAATCGCCAGTGCTTGAAAGGAAAAGTGAAAGAAAAACATAGGAATTGGAAAGTTTCCTATGGTACTACTATTCATGAATTTGGTTCAAAGGAATGGAGCAAAGGAAAACTGTAGGATTTGTTCCTTTAGTGTCTCCTTGAAAGAAAAATCGTAGGAATTTTAATTTCCACTTGTCCTCCTTTTCAAATTCCTATTCATGAAGTACAAGACTAAGAGATAGTAGCATAATAGCATTATAACCGTACATTTTCTTGTGGTTTGACTTAATCTCACCATGCTTCTTTGTATCTTGTGATCTTCCAATTCTTGTGAATCGAACACCCAGATTGGCAGAAATCCTGTGTTTTTAAATTCTCTATTTTGCACGTGCATTCCTATCCTATTCCTATCTATTTCCTATCTGCATTGTTGGAATCCTCAAAATCAAACAAGCCCTTACACAATTACTTCTGTTACAGATATGTGTCAAAGAAAACCTTGTGTGGTTTGTCCTGCTCCTACGGCGCTGTGTTCCACCCCAGCTCAGCTGCTCCAACGACGGAAGGGTTCACCACAGCAGAGATCCGCTCTCCAGACTGTCTTTCGCCGCCTCAGATCTTCTTCCTCGCCGCCGGCAGCCATGATAACTGCATTACCATCATCAACTGAGCAGATGACCTTGAGGACTACATGGGTATGCAAGAGAGGCTGCACTCTTCCGTGTCTGCTTATGTTATGCATTGCTTAATATGATGACATGCTACTTTATCATCGTGTTCACCTATTAGACTCCGAGTCAGGTCCAAACTAATGCTGAAACTTGAGTTTTTAAATGGTTGTGGGGTACATATTGGGGCAGCAATCAGTACTATTTGTCTACTATCTGGTTAATCTCGGGTGTCTACTATGAGTTTCATGTTGGGTGCAAACAAACATTAAAGGAACCATTATCTGTATTTTTTAACTAAAGCTATTATCTGCCTGCTATCATTGGTTTTGGGTCTATCCATAGTTTGCTACCATCACTCTGGATTTGTGCATGCACTCCTTACATAATCTCACTATGTTTTATTCCTATGCATGTCAGTTATTGTACACAATGGAACTGAACATGTAGAGCAAAAGAGACGAGCCTTGTGTGGCAATAAAATTTCATGCAGACGTTGCTCCGTGGTGGGCGCAAAGGCAGTCCCCCTCCACCCATTTCGGATCGTAATCAAGAGGAATATAATTGTTCCGAGGGGGATTCAGAAGGAGAAGACCACTCCTATTTACCTCATGAGGTCTTCGCTCTAACTTGGCATGCTGATGTTGGTAATATCATGCATATGGTGCCTTGCATTACTTACTGTATACATCAAAGATGTCATCTGCTTAGTTTAGACATGCTTTGTGTCAATGCCATCTGTTTAGTTTCTTTATCATATATGTGAATCATGCAATGCCATCTTCTTTAGCCAAGCATCATATATGTGAATTTTGCAATGCCACCCTGGTTAGCCTGTCATCTTATATGTGAATTATATCATGCCATCATTTTTTATTACGTGTTAATTTGTCAACAATTTTAGTACATTCAATTACTCTTCCTGTGCATCAGCCATTCGGCACGGTCATGGAAAAATCTAGAGTGGAAACAAGGTCTTCAAAGTAGACAATGCTATCTGACGAAGTGCATGTCTTGCTGGTTACGGATAGCTCCTGGGAGGAGGATTCGGAGATAGATGACCAGTCCTATCCCCCCCCCGAGGTGCATGCTCTAACTTGGTAGGATTATGTTGCTCATATCATGCGTATGGTATCTTGCATCGCTATGTCATTTGCTTAGTTTAGACATGATTTGTGTGAATGCCACCTATTTAGTTTCTAATTACCATATATGTGAATTATGCAATGTCATCTTGTTGCAAGACATTATATATGTGAATTATGCAATGTTATCTTGTTGCAAGGCATTATGTATGTGAATTATGCAATGCCATGCTGTTTAGCCAAGCGTCATATATGTGAATTATATCATGTCATCCTTTTTTGTATTTCTCATTGCTTTTGTCGACAATGTTTGTATATTCAACTGCTCTTCCTGTGCATCAGCCATTTGAATTGGTGATGGAGAAATCTGGAGTGAAAACAAGGTCTTCAGAGTAGACAATGCTACCTCCTGAAGCAGATATAGTTGTTTTTAGAGGAGGATTCAGAGGCAGATGACCAGTCCTATTATACCCCTGAGGTGTATGCTCAAACTTGGCAGGGTTATATTACTCCAGGGTTATATTACTCATATCATGCATATGTTGTATTGCAATGCTTAGTTTTTACATCATATACACAATATTGAATGCCATCTCCTTAGTTGACACATCATATATGCGATTGCCCTCTGCTCACTTCCTTAGTATATAAATTATATATTTGAATTATATCATGCCATGATGTCTACATAGACAGCATGTATCTGAATTATGGCATGCCAACCCATTTTCTAAAGACATAATATAGTTATATCATCTCATCTTGTTTACATAGTCATCATATTTTGAATTATGTCATTCTATCTGTGAATTATATCATGCCATCTTGTTTCCATCGACGGCATGTTTGTGATTTATGGCATGCCAACCACTTTAATAGACACATTGTATAGTTATATCATGTCATCTTGTTTACATAGTCATCATATTTTGAAGTATGGCATTCTATCCTGTTTAGTTAGCCATCATACATGTGAAATTGTGTCATGCTATCCTGTTTAATTAGCCATAATATATGTGAAATTATGTCCTGCTATTCTGTTTGGTTAGACAACATAAATGCGAATTATTTCATGCCCTGTTTTCTTCCCTACTATCCATTGCACCTGTCTATCTTACAATGTTTGTACATTCAATTACTTTTCTTGTTTATCAGCCATTTCAATTGGAGGGGGTGACGGCAGTATCTGTTGGAGTAAAAACACGGTCTTCCGAAGAGATCGTGCTACTTGTCGATGCAGATAGAACCACGATTGTACTTGCCCAAGACCCAGCCCCACCAAACATAACCCAGACTCACATAGATTGTACCCCTACCCAGTTGGACAGAGAACCAGCTACACCCCTTCTAACCCCAACCCCAGCAGATAGTAACCCAGTTCCCGTTGACACAACACCATCTCCACCACAGAGCACCCAAACACGCGCAGTTAGTAAGGCAACTGTAGTGCCCAAAGCACGAGGACCACCACTCCGAACCCCAAGTCAATGCTTAAAGCAGAAGAAGAATTGTTCTCAGGTCAGGTTCTGTAGCTATGGTTCATACTACTTTGCTCTTGCATCACTGTATTTACTCATACCAACTAATTTCAAATTTAAAGGATGCAATTGAAACTCCAATGGTGCAACAGGTATGTTTTAAACCTGTTTCTTTAACGTGTTTGTTGTTGTAACTTGCTCTATGTTGATTTAAGTATCAATTGATTAAATAGTTGTGCTCTCATGCCATGCACATTACAAGTGTTGTTATTGCTGTGTAGTTTCCCACACTTATATTCTGTCTATGCTGTTTTGTCTTAAATAGATATGATTTGAACTGTATCTACCTTGATTTGGCAACATAAACTAGAATGATATAGACCATACAGTGACCATACTACATAGATATATGTTTGTTTCATGTTGTTATCCTGTCCACCTTACTACTGAACTGGTTTACCAAAATGAGTTTCATATACTACATTGTAAACCTATGATGTGCTTGTTTGTTTCTCTTTTAGAACATGGATAAAATATTGGAGAAGAGCACCCCGTTATGCAATGGTAAAGGAAGTAATGTAGATAAGGTTCAACATAGTGAGACATCCCTGTTGGTCTCACAAGAAAGCTGACAAAAACTATATTGAAGACACTGAGACAACCACAAAGTCCTGTCTTGATGTAGTGTTCGAGTTACTAGCTACTACTGCTGGCACCAACTCTTCAAACTCGCTGCCTGAATCAGTTCGGTTTCTTGAGTCTCAACTTCAAGTTGAAAGACATCGATCAGATGTTATGCGACAGGAAGCCGAAGGACTGAGGAAGTCCTTGCAAAATTCAGATGCATACTTTCTGGTGCAACAGCTAGTGCTGGAGGATTTAAGCGCCAAACAAGAGAAAGTTAATAAGCTTGCTAAGCATCTTGCCAGCATTATGGGTACCCAGGATATTGTTTCTTGAGCTCTTCTGAAGTGGTTTCAGTTATGGACTTGTTTTGCTATGGCATTTATATGCTGCTTTGTTCCCTATATTTGCATTGGTGGCTAACTTTGGTGCCCAGTGGATGTAATATGTGTAATAGCCGTGATAGACTAGCATAAGTTGCTTGCTTATTTATTTCCTTATTGTCTTGTTTATTTGTTTGTTTGTAGTCAGTGCAGTTATTTTTCCACGGTTTGCTAGTGGCTGCAATAACCTATTTTTTAAAACTAGGCCACAATAACCATGGGCTACATATTTACTGTAGTTACCACGGGCCTCCTACGGGCCGTATAAACAATGGGCCTTCGAAGGGCCGTAGAAACAATGGGCCTTCTACGGGCCGTAGACACAATGGGCCTTCTACGGGTCGTATCATCAATGGGCCTTCTACGGGCCGTATGATCGGTTGGCCAAACATGGGCCAATAACAGACCGCATTATGGCCGTAAACGGGCTAGAGTTGGAATCATCCGTTCATGGGCCGACCATAACGGGCCGTCGTTAATTGGCCGTATTTGATGACGCTATGAAAACGGCCCAACGTATTGACGGGCCGACTGTAACCACGGGCTGAATTTGGCCCACAAGCAGAAAATGGCACTAACGGGTCGTAAGTAAATGCTGGAAATGAGCCCAAGAATAAATGGGCCCTGAGAAGGCCGAAAGATAACATCGGCTGGAAACGGCCCAACAGAATACTGGGTCGTTAATGGGTATAAAGTGATACACTCTTCATTACGAGCTAGTTTCACCATGTGTCGTTAATGGGTATAAAGTGATACACTATTCATTACGACCCAGTTTCACCATGGGCCGTTAATGGGCCAAGAGTTATAAAGGGCCTCATATGGGCCAAAAGACGTCATGGGCCATACATGGGCCGGAAGTTAAAACGGGCTGGAATCATATTGGACGGTCCAGATGACGCTACTAGGCCTAATTTGGATAGATTGTAATGGGCCATGGGTTAGCGGGCTGTAAATGGGCTATATGCGAACATGTCGTTAACAGGCTTTTCGTGGGCCGTCCCGCCACCTTTTGACCAAGTCAAACGAGCCGGCCTTTTTCACAGGAATGACCTCTGTTGGTCCGTGCCATGTGTTGACATATCATAGGCGCCTTCGGTCCAATGAGTGGATGACATCTGTCCCAACGGTGAGCAGACACGTGTTTCCTCCAGCCAATGATGATTTTACACGTGGAAAATCCCCATTGGTCGGGGCTGTTAACGGGTTATCGGATCCAAAACCGGACCCGATAGCTTAACGATGTTCCGTTACGGTGGATGCCACGTGTCGGACACCCTTGACGAAAGCACTTCTATTGTCACGCCCAATATGTGATACTATCCTAAAGAGACTCGAAGGTCCCACCAAGGATAGAACCGCATATTGAAACGCTTTTGCAAGGTGGATATCATTACATCAACATTACATAAATAGACGGGGATACATACATAAGGCATACAATGCCACATGAATACATCATCACAATACATAAGAGCATCATCCGATTACGGACGAAACACAAACAAAAACTCAAACGACATCCACCCTGCTAGCCCAGGCTGCCGAACTGGAACCTATCCCCTGATCGAAGAAGAAGCAGAAGAAGAACTCCAACACAAGCAAACATCGCTCTCGCGTCATGAACATCGCATAACCTGTACCTGCAACTGTTGTTGTAGTAATCTGTGAGCCACGAGGACTCAGCAATCCCATTACCATGGGTATCAAGACTAGCAAAGCTTAATGGGAAAGGAAGGGGTAAAGTGGCGAGGTTGCAGCAGCGACTAAGCATGATATGGTGGCTAACATACGCAAATAAGAGCGAGAAGAGAGCAAAAGGAACGGTCATGGAGCTAGCAATGATCAAGAAGTGATCCTGAACTCCTACTTACGTCAAACATAACCCAAAACCGTGTTCACTTCCCGGACTCCGCCGAAAAGAGACCATCACGGCTACACACGCGGTTGATGCGTTTTAATTCGGATCTGGTGTCAAGTTATCTACAACCGGACATTAACAAATTCCCATCTGCCTATAACCGCAGGCACGGCTTTCAAAAGTTTAAACCCTGCAGGGGTGTCCCAACTTAGCCCATGATAAGCTCTCGTGATCAACGAAGGATATACCTTCTCCCAGGAAGACCCGATCAGACTCGAAATCCCGGTTTACAAGACATTTCGACAATGGTAAAACAAGACCAGCAAGACCGCCCGATGCCAACAATCCCGATAGGAGCTGCACATATCTCATTCTCAGGGCAACACCGGATTAACACTACGTACAACTAAAACCAGACCTCGAGTTTCCCCGAGGTGGCATTGCAAGTGGCTCTGGTTCGGACCAACACTTAGTCAAGCACTGGCCCTGGGGGGCTAAAATAAAGATGACCCTCGAGAGAGCGACTCCCAAGGGAAAAGTAGGTGGTGGTGAGGCAAATGGTAAAACCAATGTTGGGCCTTGCTGGAGGAGTTTTATTCAAAGCAAACTGTCAAGGGGGTCCCATAAATCACCCAACCGCGTAAGGAACGCAAAATCCGGGAACATAACACCGGTATGACGGAAACTAGGGCGGCAAGAGTGGAACAAAACACCAGGCATAAGGCCAAGCCTTCCACCCTTTACCAAGTATATAGATGCATTAATAATAATATAAGAGATATTGTGATATCCCAACCAAAATCCTGTCCACCATGGAGCAATCTTCAACTTCACCTGCAACTAGCAACGCTATAAGAGGGGCTGAGCAAAAGCGGTAACATAGCCAAACAATGGTTTGCTAGGAAGGATGTCAAAGGTTAGAGGTTCATGGCAATTTGGGAGGTTTGAAGAACATGTGATAGGTAGCACAGCAAAGCGATAGAACGAAGCAATTAGCATAGCAAAGATAGTAGTGAGATACAGGGTAGTGGTCATCTTGCCTGAAATCCCGCTAGGAAGAAGAACGAGTCCATGAAGAAGATGAAACCACGAAGACGAACCAAGCGTAGACGAACGAATCCTCACGATCGCAACGAAACGGGAACTATCAAGAGAAGCACACAACACGGTAAACACACCACACATGAACAAGGCATGATGCACAATACAAGCATGATGCAAGACAGGACTACATGAAGCTACTCATGGCAAGAGATGATGCAAACAAGAGCAACACATCAAGGCAAGTTTAAATGAGGCCGGGAACAACATATAACAATTCCGGTAAGTCCTCATATGCAAGTTTAGAAATTGGTCCAGATCTGAATAAACCTTATGTTCAAGTTGTTAAACAGCAAATTAAGATGCACCAAGATGATCTACACGAGATTCTAGTCAAGTTACATATAAAGTTCATTTAGTTCGGAGCTACGGCCTAAAAGATATGAGCAAAATAAGTTAAACATGGCATTGATGCAAAATGCACCCAAACATCAAGCAAACACCTCAAAACAAGGATGTAACATGATAATATGAAACTACATGCAAAATCAAGCAAGTTTCATATAGAGCTCACTTAAAACGGAGCAACGGTTCCACACATACACTCTATACAAGTTATAGCAACAATCTGTCCAAAACAGCAACTAGGCATCTTGCAAGCACCAAAACAACATGCTACAACATCTCAACATGAAAACAAAAGGCATGGGCATGATGTACAGGTAAAGCATAATAAAACATGAACACTGAGCTATCTCCAGAAATCACTAGAACATGCTCAAACACACATGGCAAGATTGCAAATAATAACAGTTCAGACTTTGCAGAAAATAACATTAGGTTGCAATGTTTAGAGCTATCAAACAACATGTTACCGGAACTTAACATGGCAAACAAAGGCATGGAATGAATCTACTAATTGCATAGAACAAAAGTCCTTTACTGACCATGATCCAAAAAGGAACAGAAAATATGATGGCACCCATGTAAACATAGCAAGTTATATGACAGATGCAAACATGGTAGGAACAACGATAAGTAGGCATGTTGGTGAGCTTGTACAGCTCACCACAGAGCAATACATGGCATAGCAAGGCAACCAATAGTAATAAGACATGTTTATGAAGCTAACCAAGGCAATAACAAGTTCATAGCATGCAAGGATCAACTACAACAACCTTGGCAAAATTGAATAACATCTAAACAATCTGCCAGGAAACATTTTGTAGCAAAAGTAGAGCACGAAAATGACATGCTAGACTACTCCATAATTGCAAACAGGGGCATGAATGGATAGAGCATAACCATATGTTCAAAACATCCTTACTGAAGTATCTCAAAATATGCATGGATCTCTCTGTAGCAACATGTTTACATGGCATTAAAATAACAGCAGAACAGGGACTAAAATCAGCAATATCATGAAGCCTAGTTTACATGCTTGTGCTAGTCACCACATTGATCACAAAAATACATGGTAAGCACCTCTGTAAACAAGACATGGCATAGTTCAAAACACATGTAGACATCAACCTCATAAGATGCACACATCAACCATGACAAAAAATGACAAATGAGCATGTTCTGTTAACAGACAGCAGACAACATCATATAACACTCTTGCAATGATGATTCATGCATCAAGATAAGCTCAAATGAACATGATGCAATAGAATGAAATGAAGTATTCGTTAAGACGAACAATTTGACATATTACACGCACAAAACGGAGCAGTATGCATGGAGTTATGATGCGATGAACATGGCATGATAATGTCAAAATACTCAGGGACTTAGTGGAATTTCAACCTCCGAAACTGGACGCGGTCGTGCGGGACGGAGAGATCCGAGTCGGGCGCGGGCGTTTGGAAGGCGGGGCTGGTGGATCTCGTCCAGATCCGGTGGGTCCGACGACGATGGCTCCGGCGAGGCCTCCGGCGAGGGCGGCGGCCGGAGTTGGAGGGGCGCGGGGCCGAGGCACGGGCGCGGCCAACGGAGACGTCACCGGCGACGGCGGAGGCGAGGAGGCGGCAGCGCGGGGATCCGGCGGCGGCCGCGATGCGCGGGCCGGGCGGCGGCGGCGCGAGGGTCCAAAATAAGTGTCTTAACTTTGACGAAGGGAGTATGTTGTGAAAAAATGATATACAACTACAATTTGGCTTATACTTCAGTGGCATGGTCCTGCGATAATGTCTAATGCAAAAGTAATGAGCAAACTCGTGTTTATATATTGAGATTTTTTTTTAAAAAAAACCCGCTAGGAGGGCCGGAAAAAATGGAGCCGCTATAAGGAGGCAGTGGCAATGTGTAATGCAAAAGCAAAAACGTAATGACATGTTTAGATATAAAAAAATGGTTTTGAGATTTTTTTTTAAACCCCGCTAGGAGGGCTGGAAAAAAATGGAGCCGCTATAAGGAGGCAGTGGCAATGTGTAATGCAAAAGCAAAAACGTAATGGCATGTTTAGATATAAAAAAATGGAGGTACTGAGAATTAAAAAAACGCTAGAAGGAGGCAGTGGCAATGTGTAATGCAAAAGCAAAAACGTAATGGCATGTTTAGATATATAAAAATGGAGGTACTGAGAATTAAAAAAACGCTAGAAGGAGGCAGTGGCAATGTGTAATGCAAAAGCAAAAACATAATGGCATGTTTAGATATAAAAAAATGGATTTGAGTTTTTTTTTTAACCCCCTAGTAGGGCTGGAAAAAAATGAAGCCGCGATAAGGAGGCAGTGGCAATGTGTAATGCAAAAGCAAAAACGTAATGGCATGTTTAGATATAAAAAAATGGAGGTACTGAGAATTAAAAAAACGCTAGAAGGAGGGCTCGAACCTCCGACCTTGTGGTTAACAGCCACACGCTCTAGCCATCTGAGCTATTCCAGCTTCTCTGGCAATAGACATCGTGCAAATTATGAATACCAAATAAATAGACAGGATGCAAAGTTGCTTCCCAACAGTTCATGTTGATACAGAAACGTAAAACTAAAATACAAGATCTTAGATGCAAACTTCAAGCTGGCAAAATTCAAGCTAGGCGCTATGTTATGTTTTTTTTTAAACTTATGCTATAATGAGAACGAAATGGGTTGATGAGAGATACAAACAAAACAAAAATTGAGGGGATAGCTCGTGAAATTGCTTTATTATCTACTCCCTCCGTTCCTAAAATATTTGTCTTTCTAGAGATTTCAAATAGACTCTCCATTCCTAAAATATTTGTCTTTCTAGAGATTTCAAATGGACTCTTGTTGAGGAGATGTATATAGACATATTTTAGAGTGTAGATTCATTCATTTTTCTCCGTATGTAGTCACTTGTTGAGATGTCTAGAATGACAAATATTTAGGAACGGAGGGAGTACATTGCATTTTTTTATTCTCTTGTGACGAAACAGCAAACTCGATTAAAAAAAAGGAATTCAACAGTGATAGAAACAGGTTCAAACGGTTCCCTGACACACTAAACCACCTTCTGTTACAGAGATGTACGGCAATTGGTAACCCTTTGCAAACTAATCATACATCCGACTCGAGGCAACTCAATTTTTGACCATTTAATCCACAGTGCTGCAAAGCATACTTTGAGGAGATATTTTTTAGAACACCAAAGTTTAGAAGAATAATTTCAGAAACTCGAGCAGAGTGTACTTTTGCCGATAATAGAACATCGAGGAGGATCATGATCAATTGCATTGGTTCACTGACAGAGAAAACACATTAACTACACCAAGACCAACAGTTGCAACCATGGCACACTTTTATTTTCAGTATTGGTGCTGCACTAAGTCATGACGTAGCGCGCTACTTCGATTTATGAAAAGAACCAGTGCCAAGATTTCGCTCCAGAGCACTGTTCCTTCGCCATTTCTCAACGGCACTCCTTACAGTGACTTGCGCCTCGCGGATCTCTGCATCAGTGAACTTATGCTCCACAATTCCTATTGGACCTGGCTGCAGAACATTGATTACAGTCTCGACATCTCGCTCCACCTGCCTGTGTGTCATAGTCAAAAAAGCAAATTAAAGCAGAAATCCTTTCCACCATAATAGTGGAAATATTTATGATATAGCACAGGCGCGCTCAAATTTTAAAGGTGAGATGTGCGAGTACCTAACAAATTGGGGCAACCTTTGAGGTAACAGCCTCAGGAAAGACATCACGCCAATCCTTGCCTTGATTCAGATTGTTTCCTGTAATAGAAAAGACTACAGTTCAGAAGTAGGGTGCAATCAATTATTCAATAATGATCTGCTGTCGTACCCTAATTATATGTCCACTAGCAAAGGAAAAAATAACAAAGAGAAAAAGATTATTGCGCTACACAAAAGGCATCTGAAGCTTGTAACAAGCTTGATAGTTCATAGTCAAATGGCAGTTGCATTAAGTCCTCACCACACAAAAAGGCAACAAAACGAGCAGCTGAAAACTATACTCAGGATTCTTGTAAACAAACAAGCTGGGAACAAAACTAGCAGCTGAAAACTATACTCAGGATTCTTGCAAACAAGCTGGGAATGAATACTTGCTCACATGCTTGTAATAACAACAAAGCTTATAACTTCAAAGGAATTTTGTTTGACACAATGAGAGTAAATTATCACTGAGGCAGGGCACTAAACCAAGGTCACAAGTTATGAAACCTTCCGGGCAGAAAGTAACCTTATGTTCAACGAGGATACAGAGTCTCTGCACCTAAGATTACAAGTCTACAACTCCTGGAGCCAACAAAGAAACTCGGAAAATAGCTGGAATGGTCATTGTGAATTGGGCTTACAAGCATGTGATAGGATGCTCATGATTGACTTCTAGAGTTCTAGTACAGGACTACACATGTAACATGTTAAGACACAAACTAGTAGAAAAACCTAGGTGCCAGTTACCAGATGGGTAATCCTACTCCCATAATCTGGATTATAACAAACAATCAAATTAGAGCTGCAATGGCACAGAAAAAAAGGTACATGAAACCGCAAAGAATATGAATTATATAACCAACAAAGTGCTATAGCAGTATAACCCAAGATTATCACAAAAATCATCAAACTATCAACCTCTACCAATACAGTTGAAGGCATTCAAATACAACTAATCTTGAGTATTACATAATATTTGGCAGGACTACACGAAAATTTTAAAAAAAATCCTGAGCCAACACTCAGGTAAGTTAGGTGCTGAGCTTGGTGCTGAAGTATCGTTGTGCATAGTACTGTGCTACATTACACAGAGGCGATTATACGAGCAGGAAGAAATTGAGTATCCTGAACTGAACTCTATCCTGAACTGTAACCAAAATGCCCCGCAACGATGAAAGGTCGATCCAGAACTTTATGTTACTCCCTCCGTCCCATAATACAAGGCATATTGGATGTAATAAGACCTTGTAGTATGGGATGGAGGGAGTACCATCTAAATAATGCTCCGTTGCCAAGGACAGAACTAGATCAACGGGGTCTAGGCCAAGATCCCGGAGGAGAAGGGATTAGCCGAACAAGGTCAAAAGGTTTGTCCTCAGGCATATGTCAACTACAAGGATTATTTGCAAGTTACAAAAGGTGTTTGATCCGATTCTACCACATGCTTATGGAACAGATTAAAGTTTTCATCTCAGCTGAAAAGCACTAGGATAGGTAACCATGAATGAATCACAGAAGCCATGGAATATTAAAATGCGCTGTCACGCTGCCTTCCATGTGTATTCTACACATGAAGAAGATGCCTGCAGTCAGTAAAGGGATGCACTCAAATAGCCCCAAGAACAAAAACAAATCCTGTAGTGCCCGCTGATATGAACAGTCAGGGCAGGCTTCAACAGAGGTCAGAGGGCGTCTGGGAGCCCCAATTCTCTCTGAATATAAACTACTATCAGTAGTCTTATAGTGTAGATCTTCACCATCCCATGCCTCGGCGCTCAACGCCCCGCAACGCCACTCGTCCGCCACCGCCATCTGCCCCTCAATTTAAACTTCTCTCACCACAAGAACAAGCTCCACGTATCATCGGATGAAGCAAGGGGGATAGGGGTGCTACCTGCGGTGTTTTCTGTGTCGAGAGCTGACGGGCGGGATGGCGCCGCCGACGCGCCTGGGTGAAGACCGAGATGCGGAGAGGAGAAGAGTGAAGCCGAACCCTAGGCTGCGAAGACCTATGGTTTAAGATATTGAGCCGGCCAAGAGTTCACAAGGAAGAAGAGAATTGAATTAGAATGGGGAACTCACCTCGCCGCGGGCACCGCCTTGGTCGCCGGCCGCCGGGTCGCTGCGCGGGAGGAACAGAGGCAGGCGGCGCTCCGGTCGAACAGACTGGAGCAGGCTCGGTGCGTGTCCAACGAGTCGATTTTAAGAGACGTTTCTCCACCGGCAAGGCAGATTTTTTTTGCTGGAGTAAAACGTAAATGTTTTTCAATTAAAAAAACGTAATGGGTTCTTTTTTGCGAAATAAATTCTTGTACTCCTCTCAAAGTTTTGATTTTTATTTTGGAATTGTTCAAAATTTAAAGCTTAATAATGTACAAAACCTCCTCTGGACAAGAACTAAGCCGAAGAGTTGTTCAGCCATAGGACCTACCAAAGTTGGCCATAAAGTGGCTAGCATCATGTAATATAAGAATTTCGTTTCCACATACTATCATTTATCTCCCTGGCCATAAAAGCATGTTTTGATTTGTTGCTATCACTACTCTTCACAGTCACCATCGCTTCTAGACAAACCGATTCAACATCTACCAGTAAGGTGCTCCACTGGAAAGCCAAAGAAACTCCCTCCTTGATGACCATACATTTCGATTACAAAATATCATCGGATGTGTGAAGATGCCGGTAGGGGCTGAAATTATAACACCTTCATGATCCCTCAAAATCATATCAGCACCTGCACTGCTGTCAATGTTCAACTTTGTACGCACGAAACCGGAGAGAACCACGACATGTTGTCAGAGGGGCTGCTATTTTTGCATGCAACATGAGTGCGTGGTGAACAAGAACAGAGAACAGTCTTTCCTTTCACATGATCAACGTTAGGATCGGCCGCCAACGAAGTTAGCTTATCTAAATAGCTGGACAAGAACCCGACAGAAACATCCACACGGGGCATCGACATCACATGGTCAACTTCATTTCTGACGAGCCACATCCTCCAGAGGAGCATGATAGCCAAGTTTGCATAGTCTCATCAAGGTCGCAGCCCAGGATTGATGAACCAGTCACGAGCAGGTCGGACGCTTGTAATGTCTGGCAAATCCCACTCAAAGTACACGTGTAAGTTATGCTCATCCTCCAAATGGCAGACGAGACAGGTGGCCTGAACCTCCAGATTCATTATGTTTTCGATACATCATCTCGCCGGGAGTTCGTCGCCAACCTCCATGTAAAAGAAAGGACTTTCAGGGAGGGAGTGAGGGGGAAGGACACGACCAAATGGTCTTCCAGCCTCAAGCCTGTCATGCCAACAACGCTTGATTGAAGAGACTGAAATCCTTAACCCTAAGCCCACCTTATTGTTTTGACCTTGTCATTTTGTCTCATGCATACCAATGGGTTTTCATTTTCATTTTTCCACACCCTAATAAAAGTTTCTAACCATATAGTTTAGATCATCGCCTACCCCCAAAGGAATTTTGAACACACTCATAATATAGGTTGGGATAGCTTGTCAACAGGCTTAATCAAAATCCGCTTCCCAGCTTGTGTCAGGTGGGCATCAAAGGAAAATAGCCATTTTGTGAGCTTAACTTGTAAATTCTGGAACTTCCCCTTAGTCACCCTCCTATCTGGTGTGGGCAAGTGATGAGGACATGACTACCTTGAATACAACCAAAAATATTCCGCACGTGTATATATTTGAGGTGATTTCTAAAGTTATGCAATGATTTATTTATGTTATCCGAAACAAAAATACTTCACCTATTTTTATTTCATGCCTAATTGCAAAATTATTAAACACTTGTAAAAATCACGTGTGAAGATAAAAGAAAAGGAGACGATTATGTGTTGTTCAAGAAGTTCTCTCATGTCACTTTTGGTCCAACAGAAGTTAGAGACTAACTCTATCATGTTTTCGACTCAGATTCAGACTACACATACATACCTGACGTTAACCGCTTACAACTTGTAGGAACGAAGTATGTCTACCTGAGGGGGGGGGTGAATGGGAGTTTTCAAATTTCTTTCGAAAACTTCAAAACTCACGGAACCCAGTAGCAGAGTGAATGAAAACAGTGTATAGTGAGCGAGTGGAAAGTAGAAACATCCATAGAGAGAAATCACATGATTGAAACATATCATACAACACTATGTGAATGTAATGAAGAGGAGTAGAGGTGACCAGTGATGCTCGATAGCGACAAGGTATTTGGTATTACCAGTTTGCCCTTCTGCAAAAGGACTACGTTTGGTTGGAGGGGTTGTGATTTAACACAAAAGATAAACTCGTTTCGCCCTATTCTGCTCGACAATTGGTTCGTCAACAAATGGCAATCACTCGTGGTAGATACTTGAGGTGATCTCCGAACCTTTACATATTTCTTCTTCTAGAACCATAATCACTCTTGCTCTTTGAAGAAATCGACACCTAACCATCTAGAGAGTTCGCAGCTCTCAAGAGAAATAGGTGGAGCATACTCGACTTAGATTCGAGTGATGTTAAACGACTATCTAATTTTCCGGCTTTGGTTTTTTCTCTCCATGGATTTTAAACTCAAATCACTCAGGAAAGATGGTTGCTCACACAATCTTCTCAGAATTACACACAGCTGCCAACAAACAATGTGCGGGGTGGCTATTTATAGTTGTAGCCTTCCCTGATGGGAAATGACCATTTTGGACACATGGTCCAGCCAATGGTCAACCTACATGTTCTCAATGGTCAAATTTTGGAAGCAACGGTGACATTACTTGAGGAACAAGTAATGTTAACTCCTCGGTCCGAATTAAATCTCTCGCAGAGAAGAAGAAGAACATCTCTGGCTGGCGAGTACCAATTCGAAGCACAAAGAGATTTCTCTCTCAACTCATGTAGGATTGGGTTTAGCATCAGAGAATCAAAGCTTCGAACATTATACCCCTCTTAATAGTATTGTGATCCTATGACTCAATAAGGAGAATGAAGGAACAGTGAAATAGATGCAACGTCTTCATCTCGTCTTCAACTTCTCGGCCGCAATCAATTTCTTCGGACAGGCACCGAACTAATTGCTTTGTGTCAACAATTTTCGGGCGATCACTCTTGACAGCATAATTCTCAGAGATAATCCTCTCCGCCTCATAGGAGATTATCTTCGGAGTTTGTACGAAACTCCACATGACTTTAGGGACCTGTTACTCTGTGTGCACTAGCAAACACATCAGTCCCTTACTGTTTATAACAACAATCTCCAAAACATAAGGAGGCAAATTATTGCACCAACACAACTTTTGCATCCGGACTCCGAAATGGGTGAATCTTCTATTGTTGGAAAGCTTATCTCGTTTTATTTTCAACACAATTGGATTCACCTTCAAATTCCTTCCAAGCGCGGAGATAGAGCAAAAACAATGCAACACTGCTAATCCAAGTCAAAATCTAAGTCAAAAGGTGTTGTGTCACCTCCACATGGGCCCATGGGCCTTGTAAAACCTAGGGTTGTGTTTTGGCTGCCATGAGACGCCCTTCCACCCCCTTGGCTGCCACCCCTTAGTCCTATATAAGTAGATCAATCTAGTATGTTGGTGCAATGATAGGCCCCTTATGTTTTGGAGTTTGTTGACATAAACAGTATGGGACTTATGTGTTTGCTAGTGCACACAGAGTAATAGGTCCCTGAAGAATCGAGGAGTTTGATGCAAACAACAAAGATAATCTCTCTATGTGGCAGCGAAGTTTATCACCGAAGATAAAGCAAACAAGAGTGACCCCTGAAAATTGCTGAAGTCTAAGCAATTGGTTTGGTGCATGGTCGAAGCAAATGACTGCGCTCGAGGAAGAATGAAGACGAAGTGAAGACGTAGCATTTATTTTGTTCTTCTTCTTCTTTCAATGAGTCGTAGGAGCACCATACTATTAAAAGGGGTGTAGCGTTTGAAGCTTTGATTCTCTGATGCTAAACCCAAATCCTATGAAAGATGTGAGAGAAATCTCTTTGTGCTCCGAGCAAATACTTGCCAATAAGAGACTGTGATCTTCTTCGCTGCAAGAGATATTCCTCGGACCAAGGAGTTAGCATTACTTGTTCCTCAATTAATGTTACCATTGCTCCAAAAATCCGACCGTTGTGAACGTGTCGGTTGGCCATTGGCTGGACCTCGTGTCCAAAATGGTCATTTCCCATCTGGGAAGGCTGTGGCTATAAATAGTTGATGTTTGCTTGAACTACGTCAGTATTTCCCCAAAGAGGAAGGGATGATGCAGCACAACAACGGTAGGTATTTCCCTCAGTGATGAGACCAGGGTTATCGAACCAGAAGGAGAACCACGCAACACAACGTAACAGCTCCTGCACACAAATAACAAATACTCGCAACCCGACATGTTAAAGGGGTTGTCAATCCCTTTCGGGCAACGGCGCCATAAATTGGCACAGAGACGGGATAAAGTTGTAATAGATAGGATAAATAGATCACAAATAAAATAAAGTGTAGGAAGATATTTTTGTTTTTTTGGTTTAATAGAACTAAAAATAAAAGCAAAGGAAAATAGATCGCAAAGGCAAATAAGATAAGAAGAGACCCGGGGGCCGTAGGTTTTCACTAGTGGCTTCTCTCAAGAAAAATAACAAATGGTGGGAAAACAATTATGTTGGGAAATTCATAGAACTTCAAATAATCATGAAGATATCCAGGCAATGATCATTATATAGCCATCACGTCCAAGATTAGTAGACCGACTCCTGCCTACATCTACTACTATTACTCCACACATCAACCGCTATCCAACATGCATCTAGTGTATTAAGTTCATGGAAAAATAGAGTAATGCAATAAGAATGATGACATGATGTATACAAGATCTATTTATGTAGAAATAGACCCCATCTTGTTATCCCTAATAGCAACGGTACATACGTGTCATTTCCCCTTCTGTCACTGGGATCAAGCACTGTAAGATCGAACCCATCACAAAGCACATCTTCCCATTGCAAGATAAATAGATCAAGTTGGACAAACAAAACCCAAATATCGGAGAAGAAATACGAGGCTATAATCAATCATGCATATAAAAGATCAAAGAAGACTCAAATAATTTTCATGGATTAAAACATAGATCTGGTCATAAACACAAAGTTCATCGGATCCCAACAAACACACCGCAAAAAGACTTACATCATATGGATCTCCAAGAGACCATTGTATTAAGAATCAAGAAAGAGATAGAGAGAGAGAGAGAGAGGAAGCCATCTAGCTACTAACTATGGACCCGTAGGTCTACAAAGAACTACTCACGCATCATCGGAGAGGCACCAATGGACATGATAAACCCCTCTGTGATGGTGTCTAGATTGGATCTGGTGTTTCTGGAACTTGCGGCGGCTGGAATTGATTTTCGTCGACTCCCCTAGGGTTTTTGGAATATTGGGGTATTTACAGAGCAAAGAGGCGGTGCGAGAGGCCACCGAGGTGGGAACAACCCACCTGGGCATGCTTGGGGCCCTAGGTGCACCATGGTGTCTTGTGCCCCCTCAGGCTCCCTCTTCGGTACTTCTTCGGCCCACTGGATGTCTTCTGGTCGAAAAAAATACACAAAAAGTTTCGCTGCGCTTGGACTCCGTTTGGTATTGATTTCCTGCGATGTAAAAAACAAGCAGAAAACAACAACTGGCACTGGGCACTATGTCAATATGTTAGTACCAAAAAATGATATAAAATGATTGTAAAACATCAAAGAATGATAATATAACAACATGGAACAATAAAAAATCATAGATACATTGGAGACATATCAGCATCTGCAAGCTTAATTCCTGCTCGTCCTCAAGTAGGTAAATGATAAAAACAGAATTTTTGATGTGGAATGCTGCCTAACATGTTCATCACATATTATTTTCTTTGTAGCATGGACATTTGAACTATTATATGGTTCAAAGCAATAGACTAGTTTTGACATGAAGACTTTAATACTCAAGCATACCAACAAGCAACCATGTCTTTCAAAATATCCACGCTAAAGCAAGTTATCCATAGCCCATTATGCTCAATCATTGATCCATTCATGAATCACACTCGAATATTAGCTATACCCAATGCTCAAATACGATCATAGTGCCCCTTAGTTGGTGCTTTATAAGAGAAGATGGAGACTCAAGTTCAAAATAAAAATTGCATAAAGTAAAAGAAAGGCCCTTCGCAGATGGAAGTAGGGATTTGTAGAGGTGCCAGAGCTCAAAGTGAAAATTGAGAGATAAAAACATTTTGGGAGGCATACTTTTCCCACCAACGAAAACGACTTAGAGCTCCCAACACTTTCCATGCTAGATATATCATAAGCGGTTCCCAAACAGAAAATAAACTTTATTCCTTTTTCCACCATACTTTCACTTTCCATGGCTAACCGTATCCACCCGTGCCCTCCATACGAACACTTTCCAAGGAATTTATTATTTGATAACATAAAGTAAATTCATTTTTTTCATTTCGGGATTGGGCATCCCTAATACCTTTGCCGTACTCTCATGCAATGACAAGTGAATAAGCACTCATCGTGAGAATAACACATCTAGCATGGAAAACATCGGCCACCCCTCACTGCCTGGCGAGCGGTACGAGCACACAAAAGAGAAATTTATTTTGAAAATTAGAGATGGCACATACAAATTTGCTTAGAACGACACGGAAATTACTGCATATAGGTAGGTATAGTGGACTCATATGGGAAAACCGGTTTAAAGGATTTTGGATGCACAAGTAGTGATCATACTTAGTGCAAAATGAAGGCTAGCGAAAAGATTGAGAAGCGTCCAACCAAGAAACGAAAAATCTCGTACCCAAGCATTAAGCATAAGTAACACCGGATAATGCACCATAAGTAGGATCACAATTACTCATCAACATGACTCACATATCATACCGTCATATCTCAAAACCATTACTAAGAACCAAGTTTATTTTGTCCAATGATATTCATGAAAGATTTTATTATATCCTTCTTGGATATCTATCACTTTGGGACTAATTTCATATGTTTCTTTTAATAAACTCAAACAAATATAAGTAAAGAACATGAGCATAATATTTCTTTCTCTCAAAATAATCTAAGTGAAGCAAGAGAGAATTTCTTCGGAATTTTAATAAATCCCAAATAAATCTAAGTGAAACATGAGAGAATTTCTTAAAAAATAACTAAGAACACCGTGCTCAAAAAGATATAAGTGAAGCACTAGAGCAATTCCATGGCTCTAAAAATTTAAGTGAAGCATAGGAGCAAGCATAGCATAATTTTTGGCTCTCTCAAAAAGGTGTTTCCAGCAAGGATTCAAGACTTAAAACACAAAGCAAAACAAGCAAAGACTCATATCATACAAGACACTCCAAGCAAAACTCATAATATGTGACGAATAAAAATATAGCTCCAAGTAAAATACCGATGGTCGTTAGAAGAAGGAGGGGATGCCAGTCGGGGGCATCCCCAAGCTTAGTTGCTTGCTACTTCTTGAATATTATCTTGGGGTGCCTAGGGTATCCACAAGCTCAGCCTTTTGCTAATCCTTATTTGTTCATCCATCGTAATCTCACCAAAAACTTGAAAACTTCAATCACACAAAACTCAACAAAACCTTTGTGAGATCCGTCAGTATAAGAAAGCAAACCACTACTATAAGTACTATTGCAAACCCATTCATATTTTATTTTTGCATTATATATACTGTATTCAACTTTTATATGGCAAAAACTCTTAAAAGAAAACTGTAGAATCATCAAAACAAGCACACAATGCAAAGAAAACAGAATCTGTCAAAAACAGAACAGTCTGTAGCAATCTGACTACTTCGAATACTTCTGTAACTCCAAAAATTCTGAATAATTAGGATGACGTGAATACTTTTTTATTAATATTTTGCAAAAAGAATCAACTCAAAAGCACTCCTCTGATAAAAAAGTAAAATAATTTCGTGAGCACAAAAGTTTCTGTTTTTCAGCAAGATCAATTCAACCCTCACCCAAATCATCCCAAAGGCCTTGCTTGGCACAAACACTAGTTTAAACCACAAAAACACATCTAATCAGAGGCATAATTGTGCATTTTATTGAAAACAGCAAGAAAACCAAAAACCAAAAAGATACAAGTTGGGTTGCCTCCCAACGAGCGCTATCATTTTATGCCCCCTAGCTAGGCATAACGCAAAGAATCTAAGTTTTGTCATCTTTAGTTCTAGATCCATATGATGCCCTCATGATTGATTCATATGGTGGCCTAATTCTTGTTCTAGGGAAGTGTTCCATACCCTTCCTTAGTGGAAATTGAAATTTAATATTGCATTCTTTCATATCAATCACGACACCAATAGTACGTAAAATGGTCTACCAAGTATAATTGGACAAGACGGATTGCAATCAATATCAAGAACAATAAAATCTATGGCCACATAATTCATATTTGCAATAACAAGAACATCATTAATTCTTCCTATAGGCTTTTAATAGTAGAATCCACCAAGTGCAAATTTAAAGAGCATTCTTCAATATCGGTAAGACCAGGCACATCACATAAAGATTTCGGAATTGTAGAAACGCTAGCACCCAAGTCACATAAAGCAAAACACTCATAATTTTTAATCTTGACTTTGATGGTAGGTTCCCACTCATCATATTATTTTCTAGGAATTGAAACTTCTAATTCCAAGTTTTCTTCAAAACTTTCATCATAGCATCGACAATATGTTTAGTAAAAGCTTTATTTTGTTCATAAGCATGGGGTGAATTTATCATGGATTGATACAGAGTAATACAATCAACCAAAGAACAACTATCATAATTAAAGTCTTTGTAATCCAAATTAGTGGACACATCACTAGTTAAAGTTTTGACCTCTTCAAACCCACTTTTATCAATTTTCTCAACAAGATTTTCACCCTCCGAATTATAGGGACACCTTCTAACTAAAGTTGACTCTTCTCTTGTCCCCTTTTTCATCAATCTTAATTTTACTAAACAAAGAATCAATAGAAGAAACACCAATCATTTTATGATCTTCATCACTTTTATGAAAGCAATCACTAGAAAACACTTTTTCTAAAAATTCTCTTTTAGCTCTAAGCATGGCGGTTATTTTCT
Organism: Triticum aestivum; assembly: GCF_018294505.1. Lineage (NCBI taxonomy): Eukaryota > Viridiplantae > Streptophyta > Magnoliopsida > Poales > Poaceae > Triticum > Triticum aestivum. The sequence continues at coordinate 442,770,079 of NC_057795.1, forward strand.
TACTTTCATTCATAGAAACATAAAGAGCTTTAATTGATTCTTCAACTTTAGGCACAAAAATTTTCATCCTGAGAGTTTCCACATCATCAGAAATTCTATCAATGCTTCTAGACATATCAACAACTTTATTCGGCTTTTCTTCTATCGTAGCATTGAAACTTTTTGAGTACTGATAAATTCTTTAATATTGTTCTCAAGATCTGAGGTGTTCCTATTATTATTACAAGAAGGATTACCATAGGAATTACCATAATTGTTAGAGGAATTACTAGGAAAAGGCCTAGGATTAAAATTACCTCTATATGCATTGTTATTGAAATTGTTCCGCGAGATAAAATTCACATCTATGGCATCACTATTTTGATCAATCAAAGTAGACAAAGGCACATCATTAAAATCAATAGGAGCACTTTTGTTAGCAACCAACTTCATAAGAGCATCAACTTTTTCACTCAAAGAATTTATTTCTTCTACCGAATTAACCTTTTTACTAGTAGGCGCTCTTTCGGTATGCCATTGTGAGTAATTTGTCACAATATTGTCTAGCAACTTAGTAGATTCACCCAAAGTAATTTCCATAAAAGTACCCCCCGCGGCGAAATCTAAAAGATTACGAGAAACAAAATTCAACCCCGCATAAATTTTTTGTATGATCGTCCAAAGATTTAACCCATGAGTTGGGCAATTCCTTAGCATCAATTTCATCATTTCCCAAGATTGTGCAACATGCTCATGTTGAAGTTGCTTGAAATTCATGATCTGGGTTCTAAGTGAAATGATTTTTGTGGGTGGAAAATACTTAGTAATAAAAGCATCCTTGCACTTGTTCCAAGAATTGATACTATTGCGAGGCAAAGAAGAAAACCAAATTTCTGCACGATCTCGCAAAGAAAATGGAAATAATTTCAAATTCACAACATCATTGTCCACATCTTTTTTCTTTTGCATATCTCATAATTCCACGAATGTGTTAAGATGGGGCGCGACATCCTCATTAGGAGTACCGTCAAATTGACCTTTCATAACAAGATTCAGCAAAGCAGTATTAATATCACAAGACTCCGCACTAGTGGCGGGAGGAGCAATTGGAGTGCTAATAAAATCATTGTTGTTGGTATCTGAGAAATCACACAACTTGGTGTTCTCTTGAGTCATGATGACTACGCAACAAGATTGCACTCAAAAATAGATCTGACGAGAAAACGACGAACGAAAAAGAGGGCGAATAAAACAGAATTTTTTTGTGAAGTGGGGGAGAGGAAAACGAGAGGCAAATGGGAAATAATGTAAATTGCAAGGAGATGAGATTTGTGATTAGGAACCTGGTTGATGTTGATGATCTTCCCCGGCAATGGCGCTAGAAATTCCTTTTGATGTTTGCTTGAACTACGTCGGCATTTCCCCAAAGAGAAAGGGATGATGCAGCACAACAACGGTAGGTATGTCCCTCAGTGATGAGACCAAGGTTATCGAACCAGTAGGAGAACCACGCAACACAACGTAAACATGTCCTGCACACAAATAACAAATGCTCGCAACCCGACGTGTTAAAGGGGTTGTCAATCCCTTTCGGGCAACGACGCCAGAAGTTGGCGCGGAGATGGGATAAAGTTGTAATAGATAGGATAGATAGATCGAAAATAAAATAAAGTGCAGCAAGGTATTTTTGTATTTTTGGTTTAATAGAACTGAAAATAAAAGCAAATGAAAATAGATGGCAAAGGCAAATATGATAAGAACAGACCTGGGGGCCATATGTTTCACTAGTGGCCTCTCTCAAGAAAAATAGCAAACGGTGGGAAAACAATTACTGTTGGGCAATTGATAGAACTTCAAATAATCATGACAATATCTAGGCAATGATCATTATATAGCCATCACGTCCAGATTAGTAGACTGACTCCTGTCTCCATCTACTACTATTACTCCACACATCGACCGCTGTCCAACATGCATCTAGTGTATTAAGTTCATGGAAAATGGAGTAATGCAACAAGAACGATGACATGATGTAGACAAGATCTATTCATGTAGAAATAGACCCCATCTTGTTATTCTTAATAGCAATAATACATACGTGTCGTTCCCCTTCTGTCACTCGGATCAAGCACCATAAGATCGAAGCCATCACAAAGCACCTATTCCCATTACAAGATAAATAGATCAAGTTGGCCAAACAAAACCCAATATCGGAGAAGAAATACGAGGCTATAATCAATCATGCATATAAGATATCAAAGAAGACTCAAATAACTTTCATGGATAAAAACATAGATCTGATCATAAACTCAAAGTTCATCGGATCCCAACAAACACACCGCAAAAAGACTTACATCACATGGATCTCCAAGAGACCATTGTATTAAGAATCAAGAGAGACAGAGAGAGAGAGAGAGAGATAGAGAGAGAGAGGAAGCCATATAGCTACTAACTACGGACCCGTAGGTCTACAAAGTGTTGGGGAATGCAGTAATTTCAAAAAAAATTCTACGATCACACAAGATCTATCTAGGTGATGCATAACAACGAGGGGGAGAGTGTGTCCACGTACCCTCGTAGACCGAAAGCGGAAGCATTATGACAAAGCGGTCGATATAGTCGTAGGTCTTCACGATCCGACTGATCCTAGCACTGAAGATACGGCACCTCCGTGATCTGCACACGTTCAGCTCGGTGACGTCCCACGAACTCTAGATCCAGCTGAGGTCGAGGGAGAGTTTCATCAGCACGACAGCATGGTGACGGTGATGATGAAGTTACCGGCGCAGGGCTTCGCCTAAGCACTATGACGATATGACCGAGGTGGAAATCTATGGAGGGGGGCACCACACATGGCTAAAAGATCAACTTGATCAACTTGTGTGTCTATGGGGTGCCCCTCCCCCGTATATAAAGGAAAAGAGGGGAGGCCGGCAAGCCCTCCTTGGTGCGTCCCCAAAGGGGGAATCCTACTAGGACTCCATGTCCTAATAGGCTTCCACCAAGAAGGAGAGAGGGGGAAGGAAAGAGAGGGAGAGAGGGAGAAGGAAAGGGGGGGGGGGGCGCCACCTGTTGTGGTATTAAGTCTGACAGTAAGTATAGGGGGTATGAATGAGGAAGCAAGTCTTAGCTATGGTGAGATTGTACGCAAGTGTTTACTAGTTCATGCCCCTCTCGGAGGAGGTAAAAGCCCTACGTCTCGGTGCCCTGAGGCGGTCGACTGAAATATGGGAGTGTGTGTTACAGGGGGTGCGAACCCTTGTGCCAGAGGAGGGGGGTGGCTTATATAGAGTGCGCCAGGACCCCAACCATCCCCCGTTACAAGGATTTCAATGTACATAAAGATAGGGCGTTACTGATAACACCAGCCATAAAGTGCTACTAATGATCTTAAAGACTACGGAGTGAACACCTGACTGTTGCCGTCCTGAGCGACTCCTGGTCTTCAGTAGGTCGAGTGGTTTCTTGTATGGTCGAATGATATCAGGAGGGAGGGGTACCCGAGTGATATGACTGGTCGAGTGGATTGCAGTCGACGCCTTAAATTGGTACTCCCTGTTGTCTCTTGGGTGTCTTTGCTTCTAGGGTAGTGACCTTGGGTAGGGGTATAGGTCAGGCCTATGACCCTACCCTAGGTCTATATCATCATCACCGCCCCCTTCCCTTGTCCTATTCGGACTCAGGGGGGTGGCCAGCCCTCCTGCGGCCCTCCTCTCTCTCTCCACTAAGGCCCATCGAGGCCCACTAGTTCCCCCGGGGGTTCTGGTAACCCTCCGGCACTCCGGTTTTATCTAAAACTTCTCCGGAACACTTCCGGAGTCTGAATATAGTCATCCAATATATCAATCTTTATGTATCGACCATTTGGAGATTCCTCATCATGTCCGTGATCACATCCGGGACTTCGAGCAATCTTCGGTACATCAAATCACATAAACACATAATACCAATCGTCATCGAACATTAAGCGTGCAGACCCTACGGGTTCGAGAACTATGTAGACATGACCGAGACACGTCTCCGGTCAATAAACAATAGCGGAACCTGGATGCTCATATTGGTTCCTACATATTCTATGAAGATCTTTATCGGTCAAACCGCATAACAACATATGTTGTTCCCTTTGTCATCGGTATGTTACTTGCCCGAGATTCGATCGTCGGTATCATCATACCTAGTTGAATCTCGTTACCGGCAGGTCTCTTTACTCGTTACATAATACTTCATCCTGCAACTAACTCATTAGTTACAATGCTTGCAAGGCTTATAGTGATGAGAATTACCGAGAGGGCCCAGAGATACCTCTCCGAAACATGGAGTGACAAATCCTAATCTTGATCTATCCAAATCAACTAAACCATGTCCAATCATCACGTGAGATGGAGTAGTTTTCAATGGTGCACATCACTATGTTGATCATATCTACTATATGATTCACGCTCGACCTTTCGGTCACCAGTGTTCCGAGGCCATATCTGCATATGCTAGGCTCGTAAAGTTTAACCCGAGTATTCTGCGTGTGCAAAACTGGCTTGCACCCGTTGTATGTGAACGTAGAGCTGATCACACCTGATCATCACGTGGTGTCTCAGCACGAAGAACTGTAACAATGATGCATACTCAGGGAGAACACTTATACCTTGAAATTTAGTAAGGGATCATCTTATAATGCTACCGCTGTACTAAGCAAAATAAGATGCATAAAAGATAAACATCACATGCAATCAAAATATGTGACATGATATGGCCATCATCATCTTGTGCTCATGATCTCCATCACCGAAGCATCGTCATGATCTCCATTGTCATCGGCACAACACCTTGATCTCCATCATAGCATCGTTGTCATCTCACCAACTATTGTTACTACGACTATCACTACCGCTTAGTGATAAAGTAAAACAATTACATGGCGATTGCATTGCATACAATAAAGCGACAACCATATGGCTCCTGCTAGTTACCGATAACTTTGTTACAAAACATGATCATCTCATACAACAATTTATATCACATCATGCTTGACCATATCACATCACAACAAGCCCTGCAAAAACAAGTTAAACGTCCTCTACTTTGTTGTTGCAAGTTTTACGTGGCTGCTACGGGATTCTAGCAAGAACCATTCTTACCTACGCATCAAAACCACAACAATTCTTCGTCAAGTGTGCTGTTTTAACCTTCAACAAGGACCGGGCGTCGCCACACTCGATACAACTAAAGTTGGAGAAACAGACACTCACCAGCCACCTGTGTGCGAAGCATGTCGGTAGAACCAATGTCGCGTAAGCGTACGCGTAATGTCGGTCTGAGCCGCTTCATCCAACAATACTGCCGAATCAAAGTATGACATGCTGGTAAGCAGTATGACTATTATCGCCCACAACTCTTTGTGTTCTACTCGTGCATATAACATCTATGCATAAACCTAGCTCAGATGCCACTGTTGGGGAACACAGTAATTTCAAAAAAATTCCTACGATCACGCAAGATCTATCTAGGTGATGCATAGCAACGAGGGGGAGAGTGTGTCCACGTACCCTCGTAGACCGAAAGTGGAAGCGTTATGACAACGCGGTTGATGTAGTCGTACGTCTTCACGATCCGACCGATCCTAGCACCAAAGATACGGCACCTCCGCGATCTACACACGTTCAGCTCGGTGACGTCCCACGAACTCTAGATCCAGCTAAGGTCGAGGGAGAGTTTCGTCATCACGATGGTGTGGTGATGGTGATGATGAAGTTACCGGCGCAGGGCTTCGCCTAAGCACTACGACGATATGATCGAGGTGGCAATCTGTGGAGGGGGGCACCGCACACGGCTAAAAGATCAACTTGATCAACATGTGTGTCTATGGGTACTACAAAAAAATACACTTCTGTGATGATACGTGTTTGTCACAGTAGGTCACGTTTTTTGTCATGCATGTACATCCATGACGATTTTATGACAGAATCAAGATAGTCATACCTGTGCTGTCGTAGAAGTGTTCCATGACATTACCAAAATTATCATCACGGAAGTGTCCACTTCCATGACGATAAATCATGTGTCACAGAAGTGCTTTCGTCAAGGGTGACCGACACGTGGCATCCACTGTAATGGAACGCCGTTAACCTATCGGGTCGGGTTTTGGATCCGATAACCCGTTAACAGCCCCGACCAATGGGGATTTTCCACGTGTAAAATCATCATTGGCTGGAGGAAACACGTGTCGGCTCATCGTTGGGACAGATGTCATCCACTCATTGGACAGAAGGCGCCTATGATACATCGACACGTGGCACGGTCCAACAGAGGCCCATTCCTGTTAAAAGGCCAACCCGTTTGACTTGGTCAAAAGGTGGCGAGCCGGCCCATGGAAAGCCTGTTAACGGCCTGTTCGCATATAGCCCATTTACAACCTGCTAACCCAAGGCCCGTTATGCCCTATCCGAATTAGGCCCAGTAGCGTCATCTGGGCCATCCAATATGATTCCAGCCCATTTTCACTTCTAGCCCATGTATGGCCATGACGTCTTTCAGCCCATATGAGGCCCTTTGTAACTCTTGGCCTATTAATGGCCCATGGTGAAACTGGCCCGTAATGAACAGTGTATCACTTTACACCCATTAATGGCCCGTGGTGAAACTGGCCCATAATGAACAGTGTATCACCTTATACCCATTAACGACCCGTTATTCCGTTGGGCCGTTTCCAGCCCATGTTATCTTTCGGCCTTCTCAGAGCCCATTTATTCTTGGGCTCATTTCCAGCATTCGTTTACTTACGGCCCGTTACTATCATTTTCTACTTGTGGGCCAAATTCAGCCCATGGTTACAGTCGGACCGTTTGTGGTCCGTTAATACGTTGGGCCATTTTCATAGCGTCATCAAATACGACATTAACGATGGCCCATTATGGTTGGCCCATGAATGGACGATTCCAACTCTAGCCCATTTATGGCCATAATGCGGTCTGTTTGGCCCATGTTTGGCCAATCGATCATACGGCCCGTATAAGGTCCATTGATGATACGGCCCGCAGAAGTCCCATTGTTTCTACGGCCCGTAGAAGGCCCATTATTTCTACGGCCCGTAGAAGGCCCACTGTTTCTACGGCCCGTAGGAGGCCCAGTGTCACTATAGTAAATATTAGCCCATGGTTATTGTGGCCTAGTTTTAAAAAATAGGTTATTGCAGCCACTAGCAAACCGCGGAAAAAGAACTGCAATGACTACAAGCAAACAAATAAACAAGACAACAAGGAAATACATAAGCAAGCAACTAACGCTAGGCTATCACGTCTATTACACATATTACATCCACTGGGCATCAAAGTTCGCCACCAGTGCAAATATAGGGAACAAAGCAGCATATCATATACACTGGTTGTCAAAGTAGGTGACCAGCGCAAATAAACGCCGCAGCAAAACAAATCCAGAACTGAAACCACTTCAGAAGATCTCAAGAAACAATATCCTGGGTACCCATAATGCTGGCAAGATGCTTAGCAAGCTTATTAACTTTCTCTTGTTTGGCGCTTAAATCCTCCAGCGCTTGCTGTTGCACCAGGAAATATGCATCTAAATTCTGTAGGGACTTCCTTAGTCCTTCAGCTTCCTGTCGCAGCACATCTGATCGATGTTTTTCAACTTGAAGTTGAGACTCAAGAAGACGAACTGATTCAGGCAGCGAGTTTGAAGAGCTCGTGCCAGCAGTAGTGGCCAGTAACTCGAACACTACATCAAGACAGGACTTTTGGGTTCTCTCACTGTCGTCAAGATAGTTTTATCAGCTTTCTTGGAGACCAACAGGGATGTCTCACTATCTTGAACCTTATCTGCATTACTTCCTTTACCATTGGATAATGCGGTACTGTTCTCCAATATTTTGTCCGCATTCTAAAAGAGAAACAAGCAGACACATCACATGTTTACCATGTTGTATATGAAACTCATTTTGGTAAATGAGTCCAGTAGTAAAATGGACAAGATAATAGCATGAAACAAACATATATCTATGTACCATGGTCACTTTATGGTCTATATCATTCTAGTTTTTGTTGCCAAATCAAGATAGAGACACAGTTCAAATAATATTTGTTCAAGAAAAAGCAGAATAGATAGAATATAAGTGTGGGAAACTATAGAGCAATAACTTGTAACGTGCATGACATGAGAACATAACTGTTTATTCAATTGAAACTGAAATCAACATAGAGCAGGTTACAACAGCAAACCAGTTAAAGAAACAGGTTTAAAACATACCTGTTGCGCCATTGGAGTTTCAATTCCATCCTTAAAATTTGAAAATAGTTGGTATGAGTAAATACTAATGCAAGAGCAAAGGAGTATGAACCATAGCTACAGAACCTGACCTGAGAACAAATCTTCTTCTCATTTAAGCATTGAGTTGGGATTCGGAGTGGTGGTCCTCGTGCTTTGGGCACTGCAGTTCCCTTACTAACTGCTCGTGTTTGGGTGCTTTGTGGTGGAGACGGTGTTGTGTCAACTGGAATTGGGTTACTATCTGCCGGTGTTGGGGTTAGAAGGGGTGTAGCTGGTTCTCTGTCCAACTGGGTAGGGGTACAATCTGCGAGAGTCTGGGTTATGTGTGGTGGATCTGGTCCTTGGGCAAGTACAACCGTGGTTCTATCTACATCAACTAGTAGCACTATCTTTTCTAAAGACCGTGTTGTTACTCCCTTAGATACTGCCATCACCCTCTCCAATTCAAATGGCTGATAAACAAGAAAAATAATTGAAAGTATAGACATTGTATGATAGACAGGTGCAATGGATAGTGGGGAATAAAAGAGGGCATGAAATAATTCATATTTATGTTGTCTAACCAAACAAGATAGCATGATACAATTTCACATATATGTGGCTAACTAAACAGGATAGCATGGCACGATTTCACATTATGATGGCTAACTAAAAAAGATGGAAAGACATAGTTCAAAATATGAGACTATGTAAACAAGATGACATGATATAACTATATAATGTGTTTATTAAATAGGTTGGCATGCCATAATTCACATACATTCACAGATAGAATGCCATAATTCAAAATATGATGACTATAAACACTAAATAGGATGAGATGATATAACTATATGATGTCTTTATTAAATGGGTTGCCATGCCATAATTCAGATAGATGATGTGTATGTACTATGTAAACATGATGGCATGATATAATTCAAGTATATGATTTATATAGTAAGCAAGTAAGCAGATGGCAATCCATATATGATGTAAAAACTAAGCAATGTAAGACAACATGCATGGCATGGGTAATATAACCCTGCCAAGTTTGAGCATAGACCTCAGGGGGGAAACAGGACTGGTCATCAACCTCTGAATCCTCCTCTGAGGAGCTCTCTGTAACCAGCAAGATGTCTGCTTCAACAGGTAGCATTGTCTGCTATGAATACCTTGTTTTTACTCCAGATACTTCCATCGCCGCTTCAAATGGCTGATGCACCGGAAGAGTAGTTGAATATACAAACGTTGTCAACAAATGGAACACGTAATACAAAAAAATGATAGTATGATATAATTCACATACATGATGATTGGCTAAACAGCATGGCATTGCATAATTCACATATATAATGCCTTTGCAACAAGATAGCATTGTATAATTCACATATATAATGTCTTGCAACAAGATGGCAATGCATAATTCACATATATGGTAATTAGACACTGAACAGGTGGCATTCACACAAAGCATGTCTAAACTAATCAAATGACATAGCAATGCGAGACACCATACGCACGATATGAGCAACATAACCCTGCCAAGTTAGAGCATACACCTCGGGGGGGGGGGGAATAGGACTGGTCATCTGTCTCTGAATCCTCCTCTGAGGAGCTATCCGTAACCAGCGAGATATGCGCTTCGTCAGATAGCATAGTCTGCTCTGAAGACCTTGTTTTCACTCCAGAATTTGCCATCACCGTGTCAAATGGCTGATGCACACGAAGAGCAGTTGAATGTACTAACATTGTTGACAAATGTAATATGTAACGAAAAAAAGGATGGCCTGATATAATTTACATATAAGATGACTGGCTAAGCAGGATGGCATTGCAAAATTCACATATATGATGCCTGGCTAAACAAGATGGCGTTGCATAATTCACATAAACGATGAATAAACTAAACAGATGGCATTCACACAAAGGATGTCTAAACTAAGCAGATGACATATTTGATGTATAAAGTAAGCAATGCAAGACACCATATGCATGATATAACCAACATCAGCATGCCAAGTTAGAGCGAAGACCTCAGGGGGTAAATAGGAGTTGTCTTCTCCTTCTGAATCCCCCTCAGAACAGATATCTTCCTCTCGATTACAATCCGAAATGCATGGAGGGGGGCTGCCTTTGCGCCTACCATGGAGCGACGTCTGCATGAAATTTTATTGCCACACAAGGCTCGTCTCTTTTGCTCTACATGTTCAGTTCCATTGTTTACAATAACTGTCATGCATAGGAATAAAACATAGTGAGATTATGTAAGGAGTGCATGCAGAAATCCAGAGTGATGGTAGCAACCTGTGGATAGACACAAAACCAATAATAGCAGGCAGATAATGGCTTCAGTTAAAAATACAGATAATGGCTTCTTTACTGTTTGTTTCCCACCCAACATGAAACTCATAGTAGACACTGGAGATTAACCAGATAGTAGATAGATACTATTGATTGCAGCCCCGATATGTACCCCACAACCATTTAAAAACTCAAGTTTGACCATTAGTTTGGAGCTGACTCAGAGTCTAATCGGTGAACAGGACGATAAAGTAGCTGTAATATTAAGCGATGCATAATGTAAGCAGACACGAAAGAGTGCAACCTCTCTTGCGGACCCATGTAGTCCTCGAGGTCATCTGCTCGGTTGGTGATGGTAATGCAGTTTTCATGGCTGCCGGCGGCGGGGAAGAAGATCTGAGGCGGCGAAAAATAGTTTGGAGGCCGGATCCCTGCTGTGCTGGACCCTTTTGTCGTTGGAGCAGCTGAGCTGGGGTGGACGACGGCGCAGCAGGAGCGGGACAAACCACGCAAGGTTTTCTTTGACAACTATTTGTAATAGAAGTAATTCTGTAAGGGCTCGTTTGAATTGGAGGATTTCAACAATGCAGGGAAAGGAAATAGACAGAAATAGGATAGGAATGCACGTGCAAAACAGAGAATTTAAAAATACAGGATTTTTGCCAATCTGGGTGTTTGATTCACAACAATTGGAAGATCACAGGATGCAAAGAAGCATGGTGAGATTAAGTCAAACCACAAGAAAATGTATGGTTATAATGCTATTATGCTACTATCTTTTAGTCTTGTGCTTCATGAATAAAAATTTGAAAAGGAGGACAAGTGAAAATTAAAATTCCTACGTTTTTTCTTTCAAGGAGACACTAAAGGAACAAATCCGTGTGCTCAGTGGACAATATATATAACATGTAGAGTAAAAAAGAGATGCAACAAGTGTACAACCTCTTTGGCGAAGCCATGTTGATCTCAGCGTGATTGGGTTGGCCGGTGAGGATGCTCCGGCTGACTTGGCTGTCGGAGGAGGGGAAGAAGATCTTAGGCGTCTGGAGATGGAGCCCGAGGTACTGCTCCGCTATGATGGAGGGTTTCGTCGTTGGAGCAGCTCCGGTGAGTTGTATGACGCCGAGGCTAAAGCAGGACAAGAGAGACAACGAACAACGTTAACCTGAGTGGAATTCTAATAGCATCTCCAATACATGACGTAAAATACAAAATACATCAGCCGCTCATCTCTGAACTTAACTGTCGAAACTGAATTTAACTGTCGAAACTGAACTTAACTGTCGAAACTGAACTTAACTTTCGAAACTAAATTTTGCTGTCGAAACTGAATTTTGTTGTCGAAACTGAACGCACTAGCAAGGTGAGGCTACACGTCGGTCGACTGACTTTTTCATCTCTGGTCAGTCGATTTTGCATCCGTTGGATACGAAATCAAGGGCCTGCGGTTCATCTTCAACCCCCACCCCCCTGAGCAGCCAGCCACCACCGGCCAAATAGTAGCCCCGTGCCGCCCGCGGCCGGCGGTGCGCCGCCCCGCCTGCCCCGAAAACACTCCCCACCACTGGTCCGCCACCGCCCCGACCATCCCTCTAGGCCCCACCGTGCCGAGATTTTTCTCCAGCGATCCCCACGCCACCGCCCCGCCAACGTTCCGCCACCGCCGGCGACCACCGCCCCCACCCTGAACCCTAAGATAGATAGTGGGGTACCTCTCCGGCGAGCCCCCCTCCCTGCTGCGGCTGGTTCTTCCTTCACCCCGGCAAGCCCCCCGCCCCCTGAAAATCGACTAACCCAAAAGTCGATTCAGTCGACTGAAGTGTAGCTAAATCGGAGCAGCATCGCAAGCAAGAGCAAAAGCGAGAGCAGCAGCACGAGCAAGAGCAATAGCAAGAGAAGACCAGGCAGGGGACCGAGAGTAAGAGCAGAGCAGCAGCGCGAGCGAGAGCTAAAGCAGTAGCAGCTCCTACTGATGTGGACGTCGCCGCCGAGGGAGCGACGCTGTGGAGGAAGTGGCCGGTGACGCCACCGTGGATGGAGCCGCGCTGTGTCAGCTCGGGACCGAGCGCCGGCAGCACCGTGAGATTGAATCAAGAAGAAAATGCGGTGATTAGTGTACAACCTCTTTGGCGGCGCCGATTAGGCCGCAGCTTCATTAGAGGAAACGGTGATGATGATGCTCTTCCGGTGGTGCAGGTGAAGACGGCGGTGTGGGAATGGAGGTGGTGCGAAAGACGAGGGGAACGCTGGGGCAGCTCCTTGGAGGTGGAAGATGGGGTGGCTGAACCAGCGGGACAGCGAGATCGACGACGGATCCTCATCCGGTATGGTGGATGAGGGTCGTCGAGGTGTTGCTGTGGACGACTTCATCGGGGAAGAGGCTCCGGCTGGGTGGCGGACGGAGCAGGGTGTGGGGTTTCGTCGCGGGTTTTCACGGCCACGGTGTACGAATGGGTGGGCGGATGGGATGGCAGTGGGGAACCATGGCTTAGGGACGCGCTTGTCCAAAATGTGGGGTAAGTTATGAAAGTACCCCCACCGATTTGAGGCGGTTCTTTCGGTTCAGGGGTACCACGGGCATTTCGCATGTCGGGATTTCATAGGAGGTGGGAGTTTTTGCGTGCGTTGTAACTTCGGGATAGCAAGGCGCGTGTTGAGATGGAGGGAGTTGTCGGAGCACGACTTGAGAAAGATATATCTTAAATATTTCGGGCTAACAAGGCGCGGGTTGAAATTTCTGGACAAGCCTAACATGTACTGTACCAAATCAATGCGCACTACAAATGTCATTCAAAACTTTTAATTCATGTGATGTTCAATTAAAATATTTCGCTGCGTGTATAATGCATGCAACCTACTACTCAAATGAACGTTTTAGTGCATTCCAAACATATATACTACCGCTTCAATATGAACTAAATTTGAATTCGTTTCTCTATTTGAATAAGATCTACAGTAATGATTGTTGTGAACACAAAGCATTTGAATTCGTTTCTCTGTTTTAATAAGATCTACAATCATCATTATTGTCAAGTTAAACCATCGTTTGTGTATTATCTTCACAGCACACCACATGATTAGTCTCGAGTTACATATGAACTATGTGTACTATATGAACTCGAACTCGATTTTTTGAACCCACTTTATTTTGATTTCAAATCACATTACATTTCTAGCTCTAGCTAGATCTTCATAATCTAAACCATGTCTCATATGTATAATGTGTTTATCACATTATGTATGGTGCCCCGCCCCCTACGCCTACAAGTGTTTAGATGTGAGTTGCAAACACCACACATTACCACAAATTCAAATAAAATGTGAGAATGTTCGATATATAGTATTGTTTACATTGTTCGATATTTAGTTGTAAGCTGCAAACGCCACACATTATCACAAATTCAAATAAAATGTGAGATTGTTTGATGTATAGTATGGTTTAGATTGTTCGGCATTTAGCCGTGAGTTGCAAATGCCATGCATTATCACATTATGGTATAACATGTCCACAACACGTGTATCACCGCTATATTCATGCATGCAATGTTTAAAACACTATGATCTCCTATTCAAATATATGAATCCGCTTTCTTATCAAATTATGATCTTTGTTAGTCTCGTACACCCACACAATCCTCTAACCTTTGTAGCTACCACTAACTTTCTCTCGTGCATGCACACACCCTCCTCGCCCTCCCCCTCGGCATTCTATCCACCGGGCACATTCATTTTTTTTCTTTAGGTCGTTCTCCCAGAGTCTCCACAACTCCTTTCCGACACACACCGATCGATAAACCTCTCCAGCGATGCCTGCCTACAACATACACACACACCTTCAATCTCCTCCTTTATGTGTCCTTGCCTCGTGTCTCTCATACGGTCACACACACGTGTAAACTCTCGCCCCTCTTTTCATCGATCTCACAACTGCACACTCCTCCCCCTATCTAGCTAGTAGCTGGGCCTCTCGCACCACCTCCTAGCTCCATTCTCTCTGTCTATCCGTCTCGCTGGGCCTTATTTGCCTCTAAAAATGGACGTACGCCGACCGATCTCTCGCTATACATATAGCTGGCTAGGTCCTTATAACTCATTTTTACCCACGCATCGATTGATCTACCTCATTAGTTGTGTCTCTCCCTTCCTCCGACAAACAACAATTGATCTACCGATCTAGTTAGGTTTGCTTACCAAACACATGGTTTCCCTTCATCATCCATGGATGTGTCCCGACAGATCTATCACGCACAGGCACACACAGAAACACATCCCACTCTTATTGATAACATTGCAATTCCACCCTTAGTTTGTCTAGTAGGCCTCTCCCACCAGCTTCGAGAAGCAACTCCATCACCCATCCAGCACTCTACCCCTCTCCCTCCCTCTCTCTCCTCTCTCTCTCTCTCTCTGTCCCATCATATTTCCCGTCCTTCAGTTATGTATGGATGTCGACCGATCTCCCTCAAGACATAGCTGGATCTCTCCTTCTCAACACATATACGAGTCGTTCTAC
Source organism: Triticum aestivum (assembly GCF_018294505.1). Taxonomy (NCBI): domain Eukaryota; kingdom Viridiplantae; phylum Streptophyta; class Magnoliopsida; order Poales; family Poaceae; genus Triticum; species Triticum aestivum. The sequence continues at coordinate 442,785,128 of NC_057795.1, forward strand.
CTCTATAGTTAGGCCTCTGCCTACCCCTCCCCCCACCCCCTCCCCCCCACACACCGATACATCAAGCGCTCTAGTCATGTCTCCCTGCCACACACAAACTTGACATGTGCCCTCTAACGTTCCGGTAGGCCAGTCACCCTATATCTTTGACTTGCACACACACACAATTTCGATGGCTCTCTTCATCGATCTCGCACCCACCCACTTGATCCTCTCTTCGACTCTATCGATAGATATGACCCCTCCCTCTCTTCTCGTGGATTGCCCGACCCTCTATATATGATATGGATAGGCCTCCATTTCACACACATTGCATGCAAAATTTTGTTTGAGATGTCATTGAGGGAGTCCTGGATTAGGGGATATCTGGACAGCCGGACTATATACGTCGTCCGGACTATTGGAGAATGAAGATACAAGACTCAAGGCTCCATCCCGTGTCCGGATGGTACTCTCCTTTGCGTGGAAGACAAGCTTGGCAATCCGGATATTATATTTCCTTCCTTGTAACCGACTCCATGTAAACCCTAGCCCTCTCCGGTGTCTATATAAACCGGAGAGGATGGTCCTTAGAAGGCCGATCACAATTACAATCATACCATCATAGGCTAGCTTCTAGGGTTTAGCCTCTATGATCTCGTGGTAGATCTACTCTTGTACTACTCATATCTTCAATATTAATCAAGCAGGAAGTAGGGTTTTACCTCCATCGAGAGGGCCTGAACCTGGGTAAACATTGTGTCCCTTGCTTCCTGTTACCATCAGCCTGAGACACACAGATCGGGACCCCCTACCCGAGATCCGCCGGTTTTGACACTGACATTGGTGCTTTCATTGAGAGTTCCTCTGTGTCGTCGCTTCGAGGCTTGATGGCGCCTTCAATCGTCAAGAACACGGTCCAGGGCGAGACTTTTCTCCCCGGATAGATCTTTGTGTTCGGCGGCTTCGCACTGCGGGCCAATTCGCTTGGTCATCTGGAGCAGATCGACAGCCACGCCCCCGGCCACCAGGTCAGGTTCAGAAGCCTGAACTGCACGGCCGATATCCACAGAGACTTGATCTTCGACGGAATCTGGCCTATGCCAGGAGCGCCGGACAGTCATGATGAGCACGACCTAGACCTGCCGTTGGACAATGCTCGGGATATCACCCCTGTAGTAGCCCCCGACCTAAATCCAGAGCAGACTGTGTGGCCCGAGGATGGGTGGATGGACCCTGCCCCGCAGGCCGCACACTCATCGGCGGTAGAGCCGAACACAGGCTTCACTTCTTAGGAAACTTGTGACTCCGGACCCCCGGACTCGTATCCGGTTGTAGGTTCCAGTCCGCGCGCTCCCGAACCCGCCGAGCCTGGTTGGGCTCTGGTAATGGAGTTTACCACTGCGGATATCTTCCAACACTCGCCCTTTGGCAACATGCTAAATTCATTAAAGTCTCTCTCTTTGTCAGGAGACTCTTGGCCGAACCATGTTCGTATCGAGTGGGAAGCAGGCGATGAAGGAATCCGCTGCCCACCCACCACCCACTTCATTGCCATGATCGATGATCTAACCGACGTGCTTGACTTCGACTCCGAAGACATCGACGGCATGGACAACAATGCAGGAGAAGAACAGGAACCACCGCTCAAAGGGCGGTGGACAGCCACCTCCTCATATGATATATATATGGTGGACACTCAGAAAGAAACCAATGGCGATGAGGCAACGGAGGATAACCCCTTAGGGAGAAAAACAAAGCATGGCTGTCGTCAGCGCCGCTCCAAGCCCCGCCACAAAAACACCGGCACGGGAGATGAAAACAATCCGGACGGTGCTGAAGATGAATACAACCCCGATCAGCCCACCTTCGAGCAGGCCAAGCAGGAAGATGGGCAGGACAGCCCAGATGAGCAGGCGACGGACGGGTATCCGGAGGAGGACAACCACATGCCCCCTACGTAGACGAGATTAGCCTCGACAATGACGAGTTCGGCGTGCCTGAGAACCCCGTGGAGCAGGAGCGCTTCAAGCGCCGGCTTATTGCCATTGCGAGGAGCCTGAAAAGGAAGCAACAGCAGCTTAAAGCTGACCAAGATTTGCTCGTGGACAGATAGACCAAGGTCCTGACCACCGAGAAATACAAACTCGACCGCCCCGACAAAGGGCACGCACGGCATAATTTGCTACCCCAACCTAACCAGGAGAACCCAAGGCACATACCCCAACGTCAATTCACCGCAACGGTCCAAGACAATACAAAGGATGCACGAAGAGACACCCTCAAGCCTCGACGCAATTATCATAAACGTCAAGTCAGGGAAGTTGGTGCCAAATCCAGCAACTCCCAGTCCGGTCAGCGGACAAAGAACAGCTCAAGCCTATCCGGCCCGAGCAACATACTCGATCAACCATGTGAAATTCATGGTACTCCTAAAAGGACGGCCAAGCACACCAATAGAGAATGCCGGATCCTCAAAACAAAGCGGCCGGTCGTGTGCCAGAAACAGGGAGGGGAGAAGTCCAACAACGGCGAAGTCAAAAGATCCTCCAGATCATAAAAGTATGGTCGATCTCCCCCAATCACATCAACCGTCCGGACAATATCAAACACAACAATTTAATTGCAGTACCTCTAGACCTAGTAGTCTGGGGGCTCCATCTCACATAGAGCCCCCGTGGATATGAATCCACAAATAACATCTTCTAAAAGATGCCAGGTGAAAAAGCCAAAATTTTATTGGCCCACCATTCTAACGGTTGTATTCGGATCACCAAAAAATGCCACGCCAAAGAATAATTCTTTGGCACCTTCCCCTCATACGGCAATTTACCATATGTTAACGGGACGAACCACGTTGACTAGATTCCACGTGGTAAACCATTAGGCCAACCCCATGCGATACAACCACACCTACGGGCAAGGCCGAACCCCGCCTTCAGAGCGGAAATCATACCGCTGACCGGAGTAACGAGTTGTGCCTGCCTATCAATTTTTTTGATATAACAGCCAACTATCCGTACACCAACGGAGGAGTCCGTGCTACTTCATGGTATAACGGCTGGGCTAACCAGGTTCCGATCAGGAACCCTTGGACCAACCACAAGAGGACGTTTAGCTACCTGATGACCCACAAGTATAGGGGATCTATCGTAGTCCTTTCGATAAGTAAGAGTGTCGAACCCAACGAGGAGCAGAAGGAAATGATAAGCGGTTTTCAGCAAGGTATTCTCTGCAAGTACTGAAATAAGTGGCAACAAATAGTTTTGTGATAAGATAAATTGTAACGAGTAACAAATAACAAAAGTAAATAAAGTGCAGTAAGGTGGCCCAATCCTTTTTGTAGCAAAGGACTAGCCTGGACAAACTCTTATAATAGGAAAAGCGCTCCCGAGGACACATAGGAATATCGTCAAGCTAGTTTTCATCACGCTCATATGATTCGCGTTCGGTACTTTGATAATTTGATATGTGGGTGGACCGGTGCTTGGGTGCTATTCTTACTTGAACAAGCATCCCACTTATGATTAACCTCTATTGCAAGCATCCGCAACTACAACAAAAGTATTAAGGTAAACCTAACCATAGCATGAAACATATGGATCCAAATCAGCCCCTTACGAAGCAACGCATAAACTAGGGTTTAAGCTTCTGTCACTCTAGCAACCCATCATCTACTTATTACTTCCCAATGCCTTCCTCTAGGCCCAAATAATGGTGAAGTGTTATGTAGTCGACGTTCACAGAACACCACTAGAGGTTAGACAACATACATCTCATCAAAATATCGAACGAATACCAAATTCACATGACTACTAATAGTAAGACTTCTCCCTTGTCCTCAGGAACAAACGTAACTACTCACAAAGCATATTCATGTTCATAATCAAAGGGATAATAATATGCATAAGGGATCTGAACATATGATCTTCCACCAAACAAACCAACTAGCATCAACTACAAGGAGTAATCAACACTACTAGCAACCTACTAGCACAAATCCCGGACTTGGAGACAAGAATTGGATACAAGAGATGAACTAGGGTTTGGAGATGAGATGGTGCTGGTGAAGATGTTGATGGAGATTGCCCTCTCCCGATGAGAGGAGCGTTGGTGATGACGATGGTGATGATTTCCCCCTTCCGGAGGGAAGTGTCCCCGGCAGAACAGCTCTGCTAGAGCCCTAGATTGGTTCCACCAAGGTTCCGCCTCGTGGCGGTGGAGTCTCGTCCCGAAAGGTTGCTTTCTTTTTTTTTCTCATTGAAAGACTTCATATAGGAGAAGATGGGTGTCGGAGAGACACCAAGGGGCCCACGAGGTAGGGGGCGCGCCCCCACCCTCGTGAGTAGGGTGTGGGGCCCCTGGCCTTCATATTTGGCGACAATTTTTCTTTATTTATTTTAAAATATTCCGTGGAGTTTCAGGACTTTTGGAGTTGCGCAGAATAGGTCTCTAATATTTGCTCCTTTTCCAGCCCAGAATTCCAGCTGCCGGCATTCTCCCTCTTCATGTAAACCTTGTAAAATAAGAGAGAATAGCCATAAGTATTGTGACATAACGTGAAATAATAGCCCATAATGCAATAAATATTGATATAAAAGCATGATGCAAAATGGACGTATCAACTCCCCCAAGCTTAGACCTTGCTTGTCCTCAAGCGAAAAGCCGATAACAATAAATATGTCCTCATGTTTAGAGGTAGAGGCGTCAATAAAAAATAAAATACGGACATGAAGGCATCATGATTATTTCCATAACAACAACATATATAGATTTTGTCATTTGATTACTTATGTTCAAGTGATGATCTGTTCACAAAGCAAAAGTATGAATCAGAAACCTTATTGAGCACCAACAAATTATAACCTCAGTCATTGAAGCAATTGCAATTTATCATAACATCGGAAAGAGTCTATGTCAGAGCTTAAAAGCAAGTCCACATACTCAACTATCACTTAGTCCTTCATAATTGCTAACACTCACGCAATACTTGTGGTTACGGAGTTTTAGTCGGACACAGAGAAAGATAGGGGCTTTTAGTTTTGCCCCACAACCTTTTACCTCAAGGGTAATGTCAACAATAATAATTCATGCTCCCCTACATCCAATTATATATATATCATACTCTTTCCAACATGCTGAGCTTGCCAAAGGATAAAATGAAAAAGGAAAGGTGAAGATCCGTGACTCTTGCATAAGGTAGAGGGTAATAATAAAAGATAGGCCCTTCACAGAGGGAAGCAGAGGTTGTAATGCACATTTAGGGTTGATGCACAAAATCTTAATACAAAAGAACATCACTTTATATTGCCCCTTGTATGTGGACCTTTATTATGCAGTCCGTCGCTTTTATTACGTCCACAACAAGTTCGTACAAAGCTTATTTTCTCCGCACTAATAAGTCATGCATATTTAGAGAGCAATTTTTATTGCTTGCATCGATGACAACTTACTTGAAGGATCTTACTCAATCCATAGGTAGATATGGTGGACTCTCATGGCAAAACTGGTTTAAGGGTATTTGGAAGCACAAGTAGTATTTCTACTTGGTGCTGAGAATTTGGCTAGCATGAGGGGAAAAGGCAAGCTCAACACGTTAGAGGATCCATGACAACATACTTTATCTCAGATGTAAGAAAACATAACTCATTATGTTGTCTTCCTTGTCCAACCTCAACTCTTTAGCATGTCATATTTTAATGAGTGCTCCCAATCATAAAAGATGTCAATGATAATATATCTATATGTGAAACCTCTCTTTCCTTATTACTTCCTATTTATTGCAATGATGACCAAAACTATATTTGCCAACTCCCAACAACTTTTAATCATCATACTCTTTTCTATGTGAAGTCATTACTTTCAATAAGATAAACATGAACTCTTTGATTCTTTTTATTCTTTTTCTTCTATTCACCCAAGATCATGGCAAAATAATCAAGCCCTTGACTCAACACTAATCTTTATTATATAGTTCACGGACTCAATTACAAAGAAGGATCATAAAGGAAAACTCAAAACTAGATCATGCCATGACTTTATTCTACTAAATCAAGATGCTACTAAATAGATTGAACTAAGAAAAATGGTAAAGATAGGAGTTGTGATGGTGATACGATACCGGGGCACCTCCCCCAAGCTTGGTAGTCGCCAAGGGGAGTGCCCATACCCATGTGATTATGTCTCCTTCTTTGTTGTTGACCGTGGAGGTGTTGTTGATGATGCAAGCTTGTCGTCCACCTTCCATGGCATAGGCTCACCATCATAGAAGGATGATCGAGTCTCCGGAATCCTCAAATCTGCAGCCAAACTCATCCTTTGGAAATCTATATTCATACTCATAGTTTTGGTTTTGCAGATCATAGATTTGGGCTTGGAGGTGCTCGATCTTCTCATGTAGCTTGAAGATGGCCTCCTCGGTGTTCTTGGCATCTGGCTCGTAGTTGTTGGTGAACTCCGCGAGCATCTTGTGGCTAGCGTTGATTCCACGCTCCACCATCCCCTGGCACTTGAAAACTTGTTGCTCCATTGCTTAGAGCCTTGACTCCACGCTTCCGGTTCCCTTTGGTCCCTCAATATCACGGATGTGCAGCAACCCATCACGCATCTCAATAGTTTGAGGGTGCCGCAGCACCTCTGCGAGGTAAGCGTTGATAACCTTCTCGAAGAACTTGTCCTTGGAAGCACTTGGGGTCGTCATGATGATCTAGACCTGTCAGAAAAATAGCTCGAAACAAGAACAAGGGATATTTGCGTGATACGGGAGTCAAAACCTTCGTGAGTATATAAAATGAATTTTTACCGACCAAAATACGTATCGTGCAAGAAAACGGAGTCCGGAGGGCACATGAGGTGCTCACGAGGTAGGGGGGCACGCCCAAGGGGTAGGGCGCGCCCTCCACACTCGTGAAGGCCTCGTGTCCTTCCCGGACTGCCACTTATTTTTCTATTTTTCTAAATATTCCAAAATGGAGAAATATTGCCTTAAAAAAATTTTGGAGTCGGTTTACTTACCGTACCACATACCTATTCCTTTTCGGAGTCTGAAACGGGCTGGAAAGTGTCCCTTATGTATTCCTCCGGGGTTACGGTTTCAATAATATTGGTTTCAACATTTATAGGATTACCTGAGATATAGTGTTTGATCCTTTGACCGTTTACCATCTTCGAATTTGTGCCTTCGAAGTTGTTGATTTTTATGGCACCGGAACGATAGACCTCCTCGATAACGTAGGGACCTTCCCATTTGGAGAGAAGTTTTCCTGCAAAAAATCTTAAACGAGAGTTGTATAGCAATACACAATCACCTACATTAAACTCACGCTTTTGTATCCTTTTGTCATGCCATCTTTTAACTTTTTCTTTAAACAACTTGGCATTTTCATAAGCTTGGGTTCTCCATTCATCAAGTGAGCTAATATCAAATAACCTCTTCTCACCAGCAAGTTTGAAATCATAGTTGAGCTCTTTAATAGCCCAATATGCCTTATGTTCTAGTTCGAGAGGTAAATGACATGCTTTTCCATAAACCATTTTATACGGAGACATACCCATAGGATTCTTATATGCAGTTCTATAGGCCCATAATGCGTCATCCAGTTTCTTGGATCAATTCTTTCTAGACCTATTAACAGTCTTTTGCAATATTAATTTGAGCTCTCTATTGCTCAATTCTACTTGACCACTAGACTGCGCAAAATTAATTTGAGCTCTGTATTGCTCAATTCTACTTGACCACTAGACTGCGGGTGATAAGGAGATGCAATTCTATGATTAACATCATATTTAGCAAGCATTTTACAGAAAGCACCGTGAATAAAATGTGAACCACCATCAGTCATAGGATATCTACGGACTCCAAACCTCGGAAAAATAACTTCCTTAAGCATTTTAATAGAGGTGTTATGATCAGCACTACTAGTTGGAATAGCTTCTACCCACTTAGTAACGTAATCAACAACAACCAAAATATGTGTATATCCATTAGAGGCGGGAAAAGGTCCCATATAATCAAAGCCCCAAACATTAAATGGTTCAATAACAAGTGAATAATTCATAGGCATTTCTTGACGTCTACTAATATTACCAATTCTTTGACATTCTTCGCAAGACAAAACAAACTTACGGGCATCCTTGAAGAGAGTAGGCCAATAAAAACCAGATTGCAATACCTTATGTGCAGTTCTATCTCCAGCGTGGTGTCCTCCATAAGCTTCGGAGTGACACTTGCGTATGATCTGTTCCTGTTCATGCTCAGGTACACAACATTTAATGACACCATCTACTCCTTCTTTATAAAGATGTGGGTCATCCCAAAAGTAATGTCGTAGATCATAGAAAAACTTTTTCTTTTGTTGGTATGTGAAGCTAGGTGGTATAAATTTGGCAACAATATAATTAGCATAATCAACATACCAAGGAGTGCTACGAGATGTGCTTATGACATTTAATTGTTCATCAGGAAAGCTATCATCAATAGGTAGTGGGTCATCAAGAACATTCTCTAACCTAGATAAGTTGTCTGCAACGGGGTTCTCAGCTCCTTTTCTATCAACAATATGCAAATCAAATTCTTGTAGCAAGAGAACCCATATAATGAGTCTAGGTTTTGCATCTTTTTTCCATAATATATTTAATAGCAGCATGATCAGTGTGAATAGTTACTTTAGAATCAACAATATAAGGTCTAAACTTATCACATGCAAACACAACTGCTAAAAGTTCCTTTTCGGTAGTAGCATAATTTCTTTGAGCATTGTCTAGAGTCTTACTAGCATAATGGATAACATTTAATTTTTTATCAACTCTTTGGCCTAGAACAGCACCTACAGCATAATCACTAGCATCACACATAATTTCAAAGGGTAAATTCCAATCAGGTGGCTGAACAACAGGTGCAGAGACTAATGCTTTCTTAAGTATTTCAAATGCTTCTACACAATCATTATCAAAGACAAATGGTACATCTTTTTGTAATAAATTAGTCAGAGGCCGAGAAATTTTTGAGAAGTCCTTAATGAACCTCCTATAAAATCCGGCGTGACCAAGGAAACTTCTTATACCTTTGATGTCCTTGGGACATGGCATCTTTTCAATAGCATCAACCTTGGCTTTATCAACTTTAATACCTCTTTCAGAAACTTTGTGCCCCAAGACAATACCTTCATTAACCATAAAGTGACACTTTCCCAATTCAAGACAAGATTAGTTTCTTCACATCTCTGCAAAACTCAAGCAAGATTGCTCAAGCAATCATCAAAAGAGGAACCATAGACGGAAAAATCGTCCATGAAAACCTCAAAAAAAATCGCAAAAGTCAGAGAATATAGCCATCATGCATCTTTGAAAGGTAGCAGGTGCATTACATAAATCAAAAGGCATACATCTATAAGCAAAAGTACCAAAAGGGCATGTAAAAGTAGTATTTGATTGATCTTTAGCTGACACAGGTATTTGAGAGAAACCAGAATAACCATCTAGAAAGCAATAATGTGTATGTTTGCATAATCTTTCTAGAATTTGATCAATAAAAGGTAAGAGGTAATGATCTTTCTTAGTAGCCTTATTTAATTTGCGGAAATCAATTACCATCCTATAACCTGTGATAATTCTTTGCGGAATCAATTCATCTTTATCATTAGGGACAACAGTAATACCTCCCTTCTTAGGGACACAATGGACATGACTTACCCACTGACTATCAGCAACGGGATAAATTATACCTGCCTCCAGAAGCTTGATTATTTCTTTTCTTACCACTTCTTTAATTTTAGGATTCAAACATTGTTGAGGATCACAAACTGGTTTGGCATCCGCTTCCAAATTTATTTTATGTTGACATAGAGTGGGACTAATGCCCTTAAGATCATCAAGAGTATATCCAATAGCGACACGGTGCTTCTTCAGAGTTTTCAATAATCTTTCTTCTTCATGCTCTGAAAGGTTAGCACTGATAATAACATGATATATTTTCTTTTTATCAATATAAGCATATTTTAGATTATCAGGAAACGGTTTAAGCTCAAACACGGGATCACCCTTGGGTGGAGGAGGATCCCCTAGAATTTCAACAGGAAAATTGTGTTGCGGAATAGGTTCCTGTTTAAAGAATACCTCATCTATTTCCCTTCTTTCATTCATGAACATATCATTTTCATGGTCTAGCAAATATTGTTCTAAAGGATCACTAGGAGGTACGGCAATAGAAGCAAGACCAATAATTTCATCCTTACTAGGAGATTCTTCCTCACGATGTTGTTTACTAAATTTAGAGAAATTAAACTCATGAACCATATCATCCAAGCCAATAGTAACAACATTCTTTTTGCAGTCTATCCTAGCATTAACAGTACTCAAGAAGGGTCTACCAAATATAATGGGACAAAAGCTATCTTGTGGGGAACCAAGAACAAGAAAATCAGCGGGATATTTGGTTTTTCCACACAAGACTTCAACATCTCTAACAATTCCCATTGCAGATATAGTATCTCTATTGGCAAGTTTAATTGTAACATCAATATCTTCTAACTCAGCTGGTGCAATATCATGCATAATTTCTCTGTATAAGTCAATTGGTATTACACTAGCACTAGCACCCATATCACATAAGCCATGATAATAATGATCTCCTATTTTAACAGAAATAACAGGCACGCCTACCACAGGTCTATGTTTATCTCTATCACAAGGTTTAGCAATTCTGTCAGTTTCACCACAGAATTGAATAACATGCCCATCAATATTATCCGACAAGAGATCTTTAACAATAGCAATATTGGGTTCTACTTTGACTTGCTCAGTAGGTGTATAACTTCTAGTATTGCTTTTACGAACAACAGTTGCAGCTTTAGCATGATCCTTCATTCTAACAGGGAAAGGTGGTTTCTCAACATAAGAAGTGGGAACAATAGGATCATTATAAGTGACAGTCTTTTCTTCAACTTTAATAGGTGCAACTACTTTTACTTCTATTGGAGGATGATATTTAAACCACTTTTCCTTGGGGAGATCAACATAAGTAGCAAAGGATTCACAGAAAGAAGCTACTATCTCAGAGTCAAGTCCATATTTAGTGCTAAACTTATGGAAAATATTAGTATCCATAAAAGATTTAACACAATCAAACTTAGGTGTCATACCTGACTCCTTACCTTCGTCCAGGTCCCAATCTTCAGAGTTGCGTTTAATTCTATCCAATAAATTCCATCCAAATTCAATAGTCTTCATCATAAAAGAGCCAGCACGAGAAGTATCGAGCATGGTGCGATTGTAATCAGAAAGCCGAGCATAAAAACTTTGCATAATTACTTCTCTTGAGAGCTCATGATTGGGGCATGAATATAACATTGATTTAAGCCTCCCACCCCCCAGCTTGAGGGATGCTTTCTCCTTCGCGAGGCCAAAAATTATATATATAATTGTGATCACGATGAACAAGATGCATAGGGTAATACTTTTGATGAAATTCCAATTTCAATCTTTTATAATTCCATGATCTCATATCATCACATAGCCTGTACCGTACCAATGCGTCTCCCTTCAAAGATAAAGGGAAAGCCTTCTTCTTAAAAACATCATCGGGTATACCTGCAAGCTTAAAGAGTCCACAAACTTCATCCACATAGCATAGATGTTCATCATGATGCTTTGTTCCATCTCCTGTAAAAGTGTTAGCTAGCAGTTTTTCCATCATACCCGAAGGAATTTCAAAAGGAGTTTCATTTTCAATAGGTTCAGTAGGTTGAGTAGGTTGAGGAGCAACTCTTTGCTCTACTGTACGGGGTGAAGATACCCCGAACAAGCCCCTCAGAGAATTACTTTCCATAGTAACAAGTGACAGAAAATTTCAGCACACTATATAAATTTTTCCTTACCAAATTCCACCTACCAAAAGCGCTTCACTCCCCGGCAACGGCGCCAGAAAAGAGACTTGATGACCCACAAGTATAGGGGATCTATCATAGTCCTTTCAATAAGTAAGAGTGTCGAACCCAACGAGGAGTAGAAGGAAATGATAAGCGATTTTCAGCAAGGTATTCTCTGCAAGTACTGAAATAAGTGGCAACAGATAGTTTTGTGATAAGATAAATTGTAACAAGTAACAAATAAAAAGAGTAAATAAAGTGCAGCAAGGTGGCCCAATCCTTTTTGTAGCAAAGGACAAGCCTGTACAAACTCTTATAATAGGAAAAGCGCTCCCAAGGACACATGGGAATATCATCAAGCTAGTTTTCATCACGCTCATATGATTCGCGTTCGGTACTTTGATAATTTGATATGTGGGTGGACCGGTGCTTGGGTGATGTTCTTACTTGAACAAGCATCCCACTTATGATTAACCTCTATTGCAAGCATCCGCAACTACAACAAAAGTATTAAGGTAAACCTAACCATAGCATGAAACATATGGATCCAAACCAGCCCCTTACGAAGCAACGCATAAACTAGGGTTTAAGCTTCTATCACTCTAGCAACCCATCATATACTTATTACTTGCCAATGCCTTCCTCTAGGCCCAAATAATGGTGAAGTGTTATGTAGTCGACATTCACATAACACCACTAGAGGTTAGACAACATACATCTCATCAAAATATCGAACGAATACCAAATTCACATGACTACTAATAGCAAGACTTCTCACTTGTCCTCAGGAACAAACGTAACTACTCACAAAGCATATTCATGTTCATAATCAGAGGGGTAATAATATGCATAAAGGATCTGAACATATGATCTTCCACCAAATAAACCAACTAGCATCAACTACAAGGAGTAATCAACACTACTAGCAACCTACTAGCACCAATCCCGGACTTGGAGACAAGAATTGGATACAAGAGATGAACTATGGTTTGGAGATGAGATGGTGCTGGTGAAGATGTTGATGGAGATTTCCCTCTCCCGATGAGAGGAGCATTGGTGATGACGATGGTGATGATTTCCCCCTCCTGGAGGGAAGTGTCCCCGACAGAACAGCTCTACCGGAGCCCTAGATTGGTTCCGCCAAGGTTCCGCGTCGTGGCGGCGGAGTCTCGTCCCGAAAGGTTGCTTTATATTTTTTCTCATCGAAAGACTTCATATAGAAGATGGGCGTCGGAGAGCCACCAGGGGGCCCACGAGGTAGGGGGGCGCGCCCCGAGGGGGGGGGCACCCTCATGAGCAGGGTGTGGGCCCCATGGCCTTCATCTTTGGCGATGATTTTTCTTTATTTTATTTAAAATATTCCGTGGAGTTTCAGGACTTTTGGAGTTGCGCAGAATATGTCTCTAATATTTGCTCCTTTTCCAGCCCAGAATTCCAGCTGCCGGCATTCTCCCTCTTCATGTAAACCTTGTAAAATAAGAGAGAATAGCCATAAGTATTGTGACATAGCGTGAAATAACAGCCCATAATGCAATAAATATTGATATGAAAGCATGATGCAAAATGGACGTATCACTGCCCTCAAGTATTTGCTTTTACAAACGAACTTTGACGCAGAACAGGATTGGCGACGGTGAATCGGCCTGGACACACAAGGGCAGGAACACGTAAGCGACCCCCCCCCTAAAGAAGGCAGTCATGATTCACTTCAGATCCACTCACAGCCCCCTCCAGTCCGGCCATGACAGGTTCCGCCAAACACACCTCTTTTCATAATCATAAATCGTACTCATATGCATAGACATATTATCCTACTACAATGCGTAGATTTAAATAACACTTACTAGCTGTCGTTTCTCAACGACGCCTTTTTGTCAAAAATGACACCCACGCCTTGTGTCATGCCCGATTATGCCAGGGGCTTCACAGTATGGCAATAAAAGCCCGACCACCTTTTTGGTCGCTCGGCACCCCGAACTTATAGCATTATATGCATCAGCTCCGTATCATGTCTTGGGTCATTGGTTGGGTTTGCCCGGCTCCCATGCTTTGGTACCTTACGTTCCGCCCCATCGGCTAAGGTAGCGCTGGGAGAACTACTGCGATTGTGTCCCGGTTCTGCCGGACGAGCACCTCAGTAGAGAAAGCCGAAAACCGACTGTCATGATATAGTGAGAGCTGGTCAGTTGTTCGAGAGGTTGTAAAATCCTTAAAGATTTATGCCGCATAACGCCATTATAAATGCAGAGTGCGAGGGATCGGTCTTCCGATCAGGCGACAATAGAGCCCCCAGTACGATCTTCCGAACACTAGGGGCTGCGCCGACCATACTCGAGTTCCTATGGCTAAGTGAGAGTGGTAAAGCCCTATAGTCTGATTGCCTGGTTCGTGGTGAGGTACACCTCCTTAAAAGGACCTAGCCATGGGATAAAGCGTGTTCAGGTATGCCCGAACACCCCCATATTTCTTTCGTGGGGGCTGAAGGCGACGAATGGCCAACTCTCAGGATTTACATACACTAAAAAGCCGCACAGGAAGAACAAATGTTCAAACAAAACAGTTAATAAATAATAAAAGTGCCATTATCCCATATTACAAAGAACGACATGAGTGCCCTCAGGGAAATATAATGTCTTTGGTACACTTATCCGCCACAATGCGGGCTCCCTTCAGTACACCTTCATAGTACAACTCGGGCTTGCGGTGCTCCTTACCCTCTGGCGGCCCCTCAGTCACCAGCTTCTCCACATCGAGCTTCCCCCAATGCACTTTCGCACGGGCAAACGCCATGCACGCACCCTCTATATAGACTGATCGCTTAATAGCATCAAGTCGAGGACATGCGCCCAAAATCCTCTTCACGAGTCCGAAGTAACTGCTCGGGATCGGCTCCGCGGGCCACAACCGGACAACCAAGTCCTTCATGGCTAGTTCGGCCGCCTGGTGTAGTGCGACCTGCTGCTTCAGCTGATCAATAAAGGGCACCGAATAGTTCGACGCCAAATACTGCGACCAAAAATCCCTCCCCGCAGACTTCTTCTCCTCGGTTCGGTAGAATTGGGCCGCATCTGATATACTGCGAGGCAGATCCGCAAATGCCCCTGGAAAAACAAGAATTCAGCTCGCCGCTTAGAGTTCTCCCTATGATCATGTACAAATGGCCATGAATACAACAGGCCTTACCAGCCGCAACCTTACAGGCCTCCTGGATGTCCCGCACAGCACCTCAGGCTTCTTCCTGAGCATCTTTCGCGGCTTGGAGAGCTTGGCCGAGTTCGGATTCTTTTCCTACTAAACTCTGCTCCAAGCCCTCGCTTTTCTTCACAGCTTCTTGGAGCTCTCGCTCATCTGTGATGACTCTGGCCTCGTGTTTCTCACGAAGCACATGTTCAGCGGCAGCCTTCTCGTTAGCGTCAGCCACAGCCTTCTTCAGTGCCTCATACTCGGCACTCGCTCCTAGAGCATACAGTACAAAATACTTTTCACTAGGCACAATTACTCATTCGTGCCGAATTAAATACAATGTTTCAACATACCTTGCTTGTCCTCCAATTGCTTCTTTACACGGCCAAGTTCTTCTTCGGCCCGCTCCAGGCTATGCTTCAGTCTGGACACTTCCGCACTATGAGCGGCCGTCTTCTCTGCAGACGCCTGTTTTCACATAAAGGGTTATACATCATTCACAAAGGCTCCTACAAAAGCAGAGGGTTTGATCCCCTGTCCGGCTCTTTCTCTCTTTCGCCGGACAGTGTATCAGGGGATACTACTCATACTATGACGATTCCTCAAAAGTTTCTTAGAAAACATACCTCAAAGGCCTTTATAAGGCCAAGACAGGACTCATTCAGCCCGCTCTCGGCGGACTGAATCTTTTCAATCACCGCAACCATGAGGGTCCGATGTTCATCAACGATAGACGCGCTCTTTAACGCTGTCGATAGACCGCCAGGCAGCTCTGCTTGGACAGAGGTCGCCGGCGGAGTAGGCAAGCCTCCCACCATCGAGGGTGGCTGCTCGCCCGATCCTGGAGCCTTAGAGGTCTCCAGGACCTTGTCCGGCTGTGGTCTGAACCCGAGATCGCCCCCACCATCGACATGCCGGGAGGTCGCCGCCCCCGTGTGTCCGGCCCCAGAAACATGCCTCCCTTGGTCCGGGCCTCGTTGAGATGACACCTCGGTGTCGCGCCTGGACTTCGGGGAAGGGGCCTCTGGAGGCGTCTCGCTCGCCAAAGCGTCTGAGCTCAGCGAATCCTCCGATGAGGACTGTCCGGCGCGAGACCTCTTCGGGCTGTATAACATATGGCAACAGTTAAAACTACTGTACCCAAAAACGACCCTGGACGCATATGCGTGTTCGGATGTCGGATACTTATGACTTTCCCAGGGGCTGGGCCCTGGGATCCCACTCCGGGCTGTTATCGGTAGCCGTGGTGGATGCCTCTGGGAGGGAACCTCTCCCCCTCTTGGGTGATCCGGCCTCCAGGGACGGGGAAGCCGACCTTTCCTTCCCACCTCCAGAGTGAGGCTCGTCCTCTTCTGCTTCCTCCTCTTCGTCTTCGGAAGAAGGATCATCGCCGGAGTCTTTGGATTTTTCGTCCGAAGCCTCGTGGCGACGGAGGCCACTCCGGGTCTTTTTGACCTTCTTGGAGGCCTCTTTCTTTGGCGCCTTGTAAGGCGCGGGGACCAGCATCTTTGTCAGAAGAGGTCCGGCCGGTTCCTCCGGCAGCGGGGCCGGACATTGTATCCGCTCCACCTTTTTTATCCATCACTGGGGTCATGATAAGGCATGATAAAAATGTCTCCCTCTGGACATGCCGACTGAAGCATGGATAGACAGAGCGTAGCTATAACTTACCGGGCTCGCAGAATGGGATAATTGATACCCACGGTCCTCGGCGGAGCCCGGCCATGACTTGCCGGACTTAAAGAACACCTTCAGATATCCTTGTGGGAGGAATCATAAAGCTCCTGGAGGGTTTGGTGCTGGGTTGGGTTGTACTCCCACAGATTACAGGCTCGACGCTGGCAAGGGAGAACCAGGCGAACTAACATCACCTGGACTACGTCGACGAGCTTGACGTCCTTGTCGACCACACTCTGGACGCGTGTCTGGAGCAATAACAGCTCATCGGACGAGGACCAGTTCGGGCCCTTCTTGGGCCAGGACGTGAGCTGTAGGGGGCTCCGAATCTGAACTCGGGAGCTGCAGCCCACTTTTTGCCGTGCGGTTCGGTGATATAGAACCATCGCTGCTGCCACTCCTTGACAGAGTCATTGAAGGCACCCATCGGCCAAACGACCTTAGGCATCTTTCTCACCATGGCACCGCCGCACTCTGCGTGCTCGCCACTCACCACATTGGGCTTCACATTAAAAATCTTCAGCCACAGGCCGAAGTGAGGTGAAATCCGGAGAAAAGCCTCACACACGACGATGAACGTTGAGATATTGAGAAAAGAATTGGGGGAAAGATCATGAAAATCAATCCCATAATGATACATGACTCCGTGAACAAATGGATGAAGGGGGAACCCGAGCCCGCGGACAAAATGGGGAAGAAACATGACTCTCTCGTGAGGCTCCGGAGTAGGGACGACCTATCCCGCCGGTGGGAGACGGTGGCCGATCTTCTTGGCCAGGTACCCTGTCTCCCGGAGCCTCTTGATGTCCCCCTCCTGGATGGTAGAGGCCATCCATTTGCCTCCTACTCCGGATCCGGACTGTCGGATTTCGGGTTCCGGCAGACCCTCTAGGTTCGAACACTGGGGTGCACGCGGAGATCTCGCCCTCTACCTACCTGCACCTCGCCGCCTCGCTAGTATCTAAGCTATGAAAGGAACAACACAAGAGACACAGGGTTTATACTAGTTCGAGCCACCATTGTGGTGTAATACCCTACTCTAGTTTGTGGTGTGGTGGATTGCCTCTTGGGCTGATGACGAACAATACAAGGAAGAACAGCCTCGCGAGGGTCTGTTCTTGGATGGTGCGATGAACTGCTAGGGGGAGTTCAGTCGCTCTTTCTGCTGGTTTCCAGCTGATGCCTCTACCTTGTGGGTGGCTAGTCCTATTTATAGGCAAAGGCCCTGGGCCTCTTCCCAAATATTGAGCGGGAAGGGCGCCAACAATTGGCCATTTTGAAGGGGAACATCCAGTACACTTATCCTGACTAAGGTTGGTCCTCGCCTGTCAAAGGCTCTGGTGGTGACACCGGCTTGGGCCCCACAATGACTTCCTTCCTGCCGTTGCGACTGTCTTGGTCTTGTTGCACCAAAACGGATGCCTTTGCTTGATGCTCTCGCCTGCGCTTGCTCCCTTTGCACCAAAGAGGAAAGGAGGACACTGCGCGGGCTGGCGCCCGCCTGGCGCCCTTGGTCGTCATGGCTTGCATCATGGGCACCTCGTGAGGTACCCCGCCTTGATCTCTCCGCCTCCTCGCGAGCCATCCTGACGAGGCCGTGCCTGAGGAAGCTCCCTGTCGTCCACCCCGCGAGGCTTGGCCCCTCACGAGGGTCTTGAGCTCGTGCTGATGAAGGTGGGCCGTGCTGGGCCACCCCTTGAGCCACGCCGCAGGCCGCAGGCAGGCAAGTCTGGGGACCCCCGTTCCCAGAACGCCGACAGTAGCCCCCGGGCCCAAGGCGCGCTTGGACTTGGCTGAGTAGAGAAGCAAAGGGGAAAGTGCGAAGCGCCGCGGGCCCTAACAGCCTGCGGCCTCGGGCGCCGCGTGGCGGTTGATTGGACGTGGGCGGCCCTGTTCCCCCATGCCTCCTTACTTTGCGCCCAGATAGACGGACCCGTGGTTGCACACAGTCATTCCTATTTTTGCTACTCGACCGTCCCCTGCTCTTCCTCCTCTCGAGCTCCAGTCTCTGCTTCCAATCCAATCTCGAATCCTCCCTCTTCCCATTGCCATGGCTCCGATGAAGAAGGGAAAAGGGAAGAACCCGGTGCCTCTGCCTCGCTCACCGTCGTCGGTGGCTCCCGCCGTCGATCGGTCGATCATACTCAACCAAGAAGGCTTGGGCAAGGTCAGCTCTGCTCTAGCCACTATCTTCAATGAGTGCGGGAGGACGACGGCTTGGCCCGCGTCCCACTTCTCCATCGATAGAGTAGTCACCGAGGTCCGGTACTTTGCCGACGCCCTGCGGGCGGGATTGGTTCCCCTCTTTTCCAATTTCTTCAATGCTGTGCTTTCCCATTACCAGATCCATATGATGCATTTGGGTCCTGAATCCATTACTCTTCTTGCCGTCTTCGCCTTCGTCTGTGAGGCAATGATGGGCATCCCTCCTTCGGTTGCCTTGCTGCGACACTTCTTCTCTCTGCGCCTCATCAACCCCACCCAATGCTCGGGGTGCGTGAGCTTCATTGCCGCACCAGAAACAACGGCCTCAGGGATTGATTTCAGCCTTCCTTTGCCCGCGCCTGGGTTCCGCGAGCGGTGGCTGTACGTGGATGTAGGGGTGCCCAGCCCCCTGCTTTCGGAGCCAACATCGCCCACTGCCCCCAATTCAGGATGGGGCCAGGAGACGCTCACGAGCCCCCGGCCCATCTTTGTCTGGCGTCTCTTCGCGTTCTTGAGGGCGCTCGGTGTGACGGCGCCCAGGATGGTGAAGGAGTTCCTGCTATGCTGCATTGCTCCTCTCCAGCGCCACTCCCGCCGAATGTGGGCCTTCAGCGGTCGTGAAGATCGCATGAGGCTCCAGGAGGAGGACCTGATGCCCGAAGCGCTGAGGAAGGTGCTCTTGGTCTTGACTGGGGACCCTTCCCCCGGTAGCGTCTGGCAAGAGGGGGCTTTGCTGTACCTTTGCTCGAACAGGGGCGACTTTGTGAATCAGATGCCCGGCTTCGACGAATGGGCGCTACGCCCCGCTGGCCTCACGGGGCCTCGCGAGAACCCAGTGGTGGTGACTGCCCTTCCAGTCACCCACGGCAGTCGTTCCTCGAGTGGCAGAGCAGGGAGGCATGGGCCGCCGAAGGCTGAGGGGGCCCCTGCCGGGGTGACGACGCCAGGCGGCACTCCTGATGGGGCAGCTCCTGAGGCCCGTACTGCTGCGGCTGAAGGTGTTGAGCCGCTGCCCGCGGCGCCCGTGGTTGAGGCCCCTGGGGCCCCAACTACCCTTCTTGGTGAGGCGACTGGTGGCG
This sequence comes from Triticum aestivum, assembly GCF_018294505.1. Classification (NCBI taxonomy): domain Eukaryota; kingdom Viridiplantae; phylum Streptophyta; class Magnoliopsida; order Poales; family Poaceae; genus Triticum; species Triticum aestivum. The sequence goes on from NC_057795.1 coordinate 442,805,115, forward strand.
TGCATCAGGACGACGCCCCCGATGCTGGGCACCTTGACGCTTCTTCCTTGTTGCAGGCTGACCCCTGCGCTCAACTCCTGGGCCACTTCCGCGTGGACTTCGAGGCTCTCCGGAAGAGAAGGGAGGCATTGGGTGACGATTACCCTTGCCGCCTGCTGAAGCGCAGGAAGTATTTCGCCATTGATGAGTAAGCCTTCCCCTTTCCTAGCTCCTGATCCTCCCATTGCTTTGGCTGATCCTTGCTCTGCAGGGCCCTTCCTACCAAGCTCACGGAGATGGCTGAGGAGCCATCCCCCCAGGCTCCGCCCTCTCCACCGTCTTCGAGCGCTCTGAGCTCGAGCAGAGCCCTTGCGGTGAGGCCAGTCGGAGAGGGAAGCCATCCTGTGGCGCATCGCGGCTCTGCGCGCCTCGTGACCCTCCTTTGCGAGCCTTCTCGGGGCATAGCCAGCCTCCCTTGGGCTTCGTGTCTGGTCGTGGATGGCGATTGGCTGAGGTCGGCCCTGCACTCTTCATTTGGGGATGGGCTGACTCCAGGCCGGGCTTCTGGCAAGGCGCGCCCGACCATCACGAGGGCGCTAGCCCCCAGCCCCCTGCCTAGAGGGGGAGTGCTGATTCATGGCCCCCCGCGCTTACTTGGGGCGGATGACGACGCAAAAGACATGCTCGAGCATGCCCGGGGGCGTCGTGTTCTTCGCCAAGGGTTTCTCCAGAGGGCGGCTGACGCGGTGAGCCGGCTTGGTGAAGAGCTTGCTGATGAAAACGTGCACCTTGAGGCTGAGGGCCTGCGCCTGGCTGAAGAGAGGCGCAAGCTGAAGGCGGCTGTCGCCCTTGCGCGCCACCAGCGTGACCTCGACAATGAGGAGGCCGAGGCGTTGCTGGCGGCCTCTCGGGAGGCCCGTTCCCGGGCCGTCGAGGGGGCCCGAGAAGCTGACCGGCGGCGTGAGGCGGTGGAGGAGCGGGCGCGGGAACTCCAGGCCCGGTGCCATTCCCTGGAGCAGCAGGTGGAGCTGCGTGAGATGGCTCTTGCGTCGATGAAGGTGGCTTCGGTCGACCAGGCAGAGCTCCAGAGGCGTGAGGAGGCACTGACTCTGGAAGCTGCCGAGCGCGCACGCAATCTTGAACGTCTGGAGACGAGGGAACGCTTGGTGATGCAAGCGGAGGATGACGTCACTGCGCGCGAGGCCCGAGCCCTGGAAGAGGTTGAACGCAGGGTGGCGACGACCCACTTGGACCTTGAGCACGAGTTTGAGGAGAGGATGGGGTTGATCCGGGTCGAGGCTGAAGGCAGGACCGCCGCCCTGAGGGCCAAGCTGGAGGAAGTGACACGACGGGTCGACGCTTCCTGGGCCGCCCTCGGCGTGGCGCAGGAGGAGCTGACTACCTCCTGCACCCAGGCGCTTCTTCTCCGCCAGCGGGTGGACGAGGCTGAGGCCGTTGCGTGGCAGAATGAGGACGAGATACGCCAGTGGTGGATCCTGGAGCACGAGCACGGCCCCATGCTCACCATGCTCTGGGAGAGAGCCAACACAGCCTTGGGTAACATCTGCGAGGCGGCCGTTGGCGGGCCCCACACAGTCAACTATGCTGGCAATCTTCAGTTCTTCACCGACGTGGTGACGCAGTTGGAAGCGCAGTCGGTCAGAGCCAACGGGTTGGTGGAGGAGAGGAGCCGCGCCCTGCTCAGGCACGCCTTTTCTTGTGTCTTCAGCCACCTTCGGAACATGGACCCCAACTTCGACTTTGACGCCGCCATCGCCCCAGTACCCCAGGCAGTCCGGGGCGACCTAGCGCACTGGGTGGAAGACAACGTGGATGCCCTTGTCAGGGCCTTCACTTCTGATAACGACGGCGTGGTCGTGGCTGCTAACGAAGGCGACGTGGTGAACGGCCCTGACGCCGCTGATGGCGACGCGGAGAGCGATGGCGAGGCCAGCAACGCCAGCAATGATTCAGGAGGTGCCCCTGACGATGCATTGGGGGATTTATCCGACTGACATCGTGTTGTCCCTGCTTCCTTACCCTGCGTAGATAGAGTTTGGGCCTTGCCCTGAAGGTTGTAAGAGCATTTTGGGAGGGGGAGCCCCTCGTGTAAAAACTTGCATTCAACGTATTAGTAGATGCGATATCACCCGTACGCCTGCGCCAAGCGGCTGACTTTGCGATGAGCTGGCTGGCTTGTTTAACTTCGACCCGCGTGGGCCTCGAGTTAGCCTGCGGAGGGCTGTGGTGTCTCGAGCGTCTCCTGAACGAGCCCATCGAACCTGTAATGAAAATCTCCTGAGAGGGCGCGACGATGGCAGTCTGGGCTGCATGCAAGCTAGGCCTGACCCGGCTCGCGAGGGGCTCACGAGGGGAGGCAGCTGAGGGAAAGTGGTAACCAGAACGCGAGAGATTGCTCGAATGAGACTAAACACCCCTTCTTCGAACACACACAAATCTTCGAGCTCAGATCCAACTTAAATCCAACGGGGGAAAACGACAGCCAAGGGGAAAAGCAATGAAAGCAGAAAAAGGCCGCGTCCGACACCTAGTCTAGTCTTGGATCTCTTCTCACCAGCGCGGAGCTAAGTGCTGCCACTGGGCGTGGGAGGGAGGCCCAGGGCCTGAGGCCGGCGCCCCTGAGACTCCGAGGCGTGTACAGCCCCACTCATTATTACGTGAGAGTGTCACGGGGTGGCGAGCTTCACAGGCACTGGGCCTTCTTCACAGGTACCAGCTTTGCTTCACATCGCCAGACGAGGGCCCTGCCTTGCGCCACACCCTAGTGCTACCGATGACGACCGGAAACCAGGACGCCGCCGATGGGGTAGAGCGGTCGCTAGTAGTTCCCCCGATGACCACGGGTCCTCTGCCAGGGGCAGGCCCTGAGGCACCTCCCCAGCAGAGGGCCTACCTCCTGAGGACACCTTGCTCCGAACGCCGTGGTGGTGATGCCGGATCTCGTCCCCTCTCCTGCAGCCCCTGGCGCCCTCCTCCTGAGGGGTAGGAAGCTGCGGGAGTGGGGCAGCCACCCGTTGTGGCGACCTGTACCTCCTGCGATCCATGGTTAGCGTATGCCTGCTCCTAAGGAATTAGTGGTACCCGATAATCGTTGCTTTTAGCGTGGCTGACGGGGCCTTCCCAGGGCTCCTGGAAGAGCACAGCTTTTGGTGCCTCGTCCCCCCAGCTTGGGCCGAGGAGAGAGCCTTATTTGTCCTCATGCGCGTGCCCTTGGTCCATCATGTGGGGCACGTACTCTTCTAGGGCCGCCATCCCGAAGGACGCGCCATAGTGCTCCGCGTGCCACGCAGTTCTGCTTGAGGCGCCCACCTGGGGGTGGTAGCACGGCGGCCCACTAGGGCCGTGGGTCGTGGCGAGTCCTTCTTCGCGGGCCAGGGGCGGAGGCAGTGCTGCCGCTGGCCCGGTGCTGACGGCCTGGCCGGCGTTGGGGTGGCCTTGGAGTCCGCTTGGGGCTGCGCAGGCATGCGTGGAGCCTCCGCGCGGGCCACCCTGGACCTGAGGTGGGAGTTGGGTGCAGAAGGGGTGAGCCCCCAAGGCGGCGAAGCCCAGGAGCTCTGCCACCAGCTCTAGCAGCACATCGCGACCGCCTTCCAGCAGCCTGCATTGCAGTAGCTCTCGGGCCACTGTGAGCGCGGCCCTCGAGTTCGCCTGCTCCCGTCGGGTGTACGGCATCGTGGCCGCAGCGTGGTTGGAGGACCTCTCCGCCGACCGCGCCTGCCGCGGTGTGAGAGCTGTCGTTGCCTGTCCGCGCCGCTCGCGGCCCGCAGCGCCCTGCGGACCGCGAGCTGCCTGTGGCATGGGGTTGCCCGGGGCGAGCGGCTCTGCATGGGCGGGCCAGGCCGCCCAGGGATCAGGGTTGCCTGCCTGGTCGCCGGACATGATGATGACGATGCGACGGGACGCGAAGCGGCAGAAGGTGGATTCCAGTGCACCCCTACTTGGCGCGCCAAATGTCGGATTTCGGGTTCCGGCAGACCCTCTAGGTTCGAACACTGGGGTGCGCGCAGAGATCTCGCCCTCTACCTACCTGCACCTTGCCGCCTCGCTAGTATCTATGCTATGAAAGGAACAACACAAGAGACACAGGGTTTATACTAGTTCGGGCCACCATTATGGTGTAATACCCTACTCTAGTTTATGGTGTGGTGGATTGCCTCTTGGGCTGATGATGAACAATACAAGGAAGAACAGCCTCGCGAGGGTCTATTCTTGGATGGTTCGACGAACTGCTAGGGGGAGTTCAGTCGCTCTTTCTGCTGGATTCCAGCTGATGCCTCTACCTTGTGGGTGGCTAGTCCTATTTATAGGCAAAGGCCCTGGGCCTCTTCCCAAATATTGAGCGGGAAGGGCACCAACAATTGGCCATTTTGAAGGGGACCATCCAGTACACTTATCCTGACTAAAGTTGGTCCTCGCCTGTCAAAGGCTCTGGTGGTGACGCCGGCTTGGGCCCCACAATGACTTCCTTCCTGCCGTTGCGACGGTCTTGGTCTTGTTGCACCGAAACGGATGCCTTTGCTTGATGCTCTCGCCTGCGCTTGCTCCCTTTGCACCAAAGAGGAAAGGAGGACACTGCGCGGGCTGGCGCCCGCCTGGCGCCCTTGGTCGTCATGGCTTGCGTCATGGGCACCTCGTGAGGTACCCCGCCTTGATCTCTCCGCCTCCGCGCGAGCCATCCTGACGAGGCCGTGCCTGAGGAAGCTCCCTGTCGTCCACCCCGCGAGGCTTGGCCCCTCGCGAGGGTCTTGAGCTCGTGCTGATGAAGGTGGGCCGTGCTGGGCCGCCCCTTGAGCCACGCCGCAGGCCGCGGGCAGGCAAGTCTGGGGACCCCCGTTCCCAGAACACCGACACGGACATCTTTGAAAAACCTCTCTTCGATGGAAAGGAAGAATGCTTGGGTGTTAGGGCTGGAACAGAGGGAATGGGCTAGCGGAAGGAGAAGGCGTGGGTAAAGAGGAAGAGAACTTATCTCTTTATAGAGATAGTAGAAGCTTTTTTGCGCCTCCCCACTTGCCTGGTGGAACCCGCTCGCTCCCCACTCGTCGCGATTAGCGGTGCGATTGGATTACCCATACCCGTATTGATGAGAATCCCATAATAAGGGGACACGATCTCTGCTATGGCAAAACGTGCAGAGGAAACCGCCTTGCAATACGCGCTGGGCTGGTTGTGGGAAAACGGTTCGAATAATGACCCGACCGTAATGACATATCACGTCATCTAAAAAGTTGTCAGCAGAAATATAATTCTCTCTACGGTAGTATGTAAAGATCATTTTGCAGATCCGGACACGGTCTACGTGTTCGATAATAACTTTGGAGTGTTCGGAGAAGGAACCCGCCTTGCAATGCCGAAAACAAGACTGCGCGCTGGACTCATCGTCATTGAAGCCTGGTTCAGGGGCTACCGAGGGAGTCCTGGATTAGGGGATATCCGGACAGCTGGACTATATACGTCGTCCAGACTATTGGAGCGTGAAGATATAAGACTCAAGGCTCTGTCCCGTGTCTGAATGGGACTCTCCTTTGCGTGGAAGACAAGCTTGGCGATTCGGATATTGTATTTCCTTCCTTGTAACTGACTCCATGTAAACCCTAGCCCTCTCCGGTGTCTATATAAATCGGAGAGGATGGTCCTTAGAAGGCCGATCACAATTACAATCATACCATCATAGGCTAGCTTCTAGGGTTTAGCCTCTACGATCTCGTGGTAGATCTACTCTTGTACTACTCATATCTTCAATATTAATCAAGCAGGAAGTAGGGTTTTACCTCCATCGAGAGGGCCCGAACCTGGGTAAACATTGTGTCCCTTGCTTCCTGTTACCATCAGCCTGAGACGCACAGATCAGGACCCCCTACCCGAGATCCGCCGGTTTTGACACCGACAGTCATCGACACATATTCCCACAAATAATTCATGAAATCAACCCCCACCCCACCCCACCCCCACCCCCACCCCAAAACAAAAAACACTCACAAATGTGGTTTGTATCTCTCACACATACCCACGTAGGTGGGGGACGTGCACGAAGAGAAGAGGTGCATGCACAACGCACGTACTCCCGTCTCTTTCCCAACCACACCCGCACGGGTACACGGTGGAGCTCATTTCTGTATGAAAAAGGCAGCCCACGTGGTAATTTGGCACGTGTACTGGTTGTCCACTTGGTGGAGGGAGGATCGTCTACCACGGGTGAACAAACAAACTGCGACTTGACGCGTTATGTTAAATTAAAAAAAGAGGCAAACCATGTGGGGCCTACCTTAGAGGCAAGGCTCCATACACTGGAGTAATTTTGATGTGTCCTGTCAACTCGCAGAACGAGGAGAAGCTTGCTTAGTATGCCGTCTCCCCCGCCCAAGGGCGCGGTGGCTCGCAGGATGAGGTGAAGCTTGCTCCGCCTTATGCCCGCTCCCTCGCCCATGCGCGTGGTGGCTCGCAGGACGAGGAGAAAAATTTACTACTCCCTCTGTTTACTCCTCGTCCTTACATATATCTTGGTTATAGAGATTATATCATATTGTTTGGAATATATATGTCCTTTAGTAGATTTCAATATGAACTACTAGTACATACTCCAAACACTGATGTATATAGACGTATTTTAGAGTGTAGATTCACTCATTTTGCTCCTATTGTGCACTCTCCCTCGCCCCTCGACCCTCGCCCACATGGTGGACGTGCAGCAATTCATTCGGTCTCATATAGCCACAATGATATATACTGCACTACCATTATTGCTCGACTTCCCAAAGAGGCGAGCCAATCGCAAGGTTAATATTTTGGAGATGGAAGCGCAAGGTTATAGGAGAATGAGTAGTAGGTGCCACGTCATTTATGAATAAAGTTTTTTCTCTTCAGTGGCACATACGCAATATGATAGGTTCATATGGAGAGAAAAGGAAACCGCTCCACTATATACATAGTCAGGACGAGCCAACCTACACTGTTGCTTGTTGGGGTTGCTCTCTTCACACTCTCTCACACAAAACGACTGTGGCCACATCTCTAACATCCCGGCGGATCACGTAAGGGGTGGATGCTTAGTGTAGATGCGGTCGCCGTCGTCGACGATGAAAACCCACTGTCGGCATGTCCCGATCAGGGGTCCCTGCTATTCTCTCTCACAAAGCCGGTGAGGTTGCCTTCGTCCCTTGCTCACTGCCGTGACGTGGGCAGTTGCCGCCTCCCGCCGCCCTTGTCAAGGTTGAGCTACGTCCCTCTGGTACAACTCCCTTTATAGTCGGCTTGCACCACTGCTCCAGCTGCCCACATCACTCCGTGTGGATATTTCTCTACTTCTTTGCCCCGCACATACCTCTACTGGCTTCTACGTACTGTATTTGTGATGAGTTTATGTCTCATCAACTAGTCCCAGTAATCTTATTCTAATCACGCTTCTTCAATTTCTTTGCCACAGGGATGCTCATCTCCATTTTGGTGAAACTGCACAAAATGATCCGATGGTCAAAAGGTTGCAAACTTCATTTATTAGGAAGCTCGAATGTTGCCGGCAAATTGAAGCCTGGTTATGGTTCATGGTTCAAGGGCTAGGGACTAAATGGATCATTTTTTTCTTTAGCTGCCTCTATTCCAAAATAAGTGTCAACTTTAGTGGTAGTACAACTTTGTACTAAAGCTTGCACAAAGTTGAGACACTTATTTTGGAACGGAGGGAGTACATATTTGCTATGATCTGTCTATCATTGAGATGCAATAGCATGCATGTTAGTCTCCTTTGTATTTGATGAAATGTTGCAACGGGCAACCTTGGACGCAAGATACATGTAACAGAAGCTGGAAGCTTCATAGCATTGTACAAATTTATCTCGCTGATAAATTACAGTACGTACTATACTAGTACTCCCCCCGTTCCTAAATATAAGTCTTTGTAGAGATTTCACCATGAACCACTTGCGGATGTATATAGATGCATTTTAAGTGTAGATTCATTCATTTCATTCCGTATGTAGTTCACCTTGTGGAATCTCTACAAAGACTTATCTACTCACTACTAGGAATTCTTTATCCTCTCCTTGAGCCACATCATCAAAATTAATGTAGCCGTTAGATGAACTAAATCAGTCCATAATAGCCGTCTGATCTAGACGTTGAGAGGCTCCGCACTAAGCCACATGCAAGCATGCAGAAATACCGTGGCATGCATGTGAGTGGGTTTTAAATCACATCAACATGTCTGCATGCAAGCATGCACCGGTAGCATGCATGTAAGTGAGCTTTTAATCCCATTAACATGTCAAAAAGAAAAATATAATCCCATTATGCAGTAGGAGTTGGCTGATCTTTTTTCCTTACGTGGGATGATCTAAATGATGATGGGAGTTTATTTAGTTTGGCTACCACATTTTTCATGCGGTTATAGAGTTTTTTTAGTTCTATGAAATCGATAATTTTGCGCAGAGAGATATACGGTTGTTCCGCGGCAACGCGCGGGGACTCATCTAGTAATATTTAGGAACAAAGGGAGTACTATGTAAAGAGTTAGGTGTCGCACGGTGATAGTGTGAGGTGGGCCATGTAATCACTGAGCCTGCATGTTTTCACTGCTCTTGCACTCCTCCGCTGTAAGAATGGAGAAAATTGTAATCTAGTAGTACCTCCTTCGCCGAAAGCGTGGGACATCCAGCAGTCCTACCACCTCAGTAATAAAGACCAATGAGCCGTCAAATCACATAGACCCAGCAGTAAGTTGGACGGACGAAGCAACCATCACTCTTGCGCCAGTGAGAGGTCGCATCCGCTCTTCCCGGGCATGAATGCGGCACCGATTCTTTGGAGCGGCGCTGACCGTTTCGGGCGGGAAGCACGTGCGGGCGATGGAGGGGCTTTGGGTGGGCCAGGCTGGTCAGGAGCGGGCGTGGCAGTTGTCCGCATGTCCCTACCGGACACGCTCGGAAACGAGAGGATGCACCGACTCTCACGACTAAAATCGTAACTACACACCATATCTCTGTAGGAGTAGGTCGATCTTTCGCTCTCTCTAACACACACATGCTGTTAAACACACACACACACACACAGACACACACACACACACACACACACACACACACACACGCATGCACCTTGGTCCCCTTGAACCTTCTAACATGACTTATTACACCTAGATGGAGGGAGTAGTAAGTATATGAGATACGGTGGCACACTAACTTAAGTCGAATACAAGTGCCCAAATTTTGTGTGCATGTTATAATAAGGATTCACTTAAAATAGTACGTGAGAGAACAAAGGGATCAATTGGACAGTGTTCCCGAGCAGTAGCGAGATGTGTGAGGTAAGATACACTGCTGGTGCTTTTAATTTTTCTTATTAATTTGTTTGTTCCACCCTCTGACTGGTGGGACCCAATGTACTACGTGGAGAGAGGTAAGGTGACTAAGGCTGCACTATTTCTGCACCACTGTGTATAGTCTTACCACCAAAGCCACATGACACGATTATGATTGAAGTCCCAATGACTCCCACACACACAAAAAAAACACGGCATGCTTGTCACACGAATGCAGGAATGTATAAAAGGTTATTTTCCTCTCGTTGAACATAATGGGAGGGTTGTGTAGCTGGTTAGCCTATTCGCTCATCAAACTTGAGGTCTCGGGTTCGATAACTACACTTGAGCATAATTTGTGCCAGGAGGATTCTTTGACTGGTCAAAATGGATGGATACAGAGCTATACGATCTCGTAGTGACCGTATAATCACCTCATCACGTATAAGCTGCAGCCTCGGCCCTTGTTTTCTAGGGTTTGCATGCTTCACACTCTCTCTCCAGTATATATATATACACGCTGGAGCCTCAACACTTGTAGCTGCTCTTTTCACACTCTCTCGCCCTCTCCAGATATAAACAAAACTTCGTTGGCCTCTCTCTCCCCTCACTGTTGCTCAAAGAGCCGGCAGGATCCGTCCGCCGGGAAGGGAAGGAGGCTTAACACTGTCGCCGTCGGCGAGGGAGGGAATCCACTACCGGCGCAGCTGTTCACTTTCACCCAACGGCGGCGCGGGAGGGCCTCCGACCCCTTCTTCTTCGCCATCGTCCCGTCGCCCACCAAACCACGCCCCAAGAACCTAAAGGTATAATTTACTTACTCCACATGCATTGCTCTAGCTGCATGTATACCATGAATCTAGGACGTGGTTCAAAGAGGAAAGGAGTGGGGGAAAGTAGTGGGAAAAGTTGTGTATAACATGAATCTAGGACGTGGTTCAAAGAGGAAATGAAGGGGGAAAGTTGTATAGCATGAATCTAGGACGTGGTTCAAAGAGGAAAGGAATGGGGGAAAGTAGTGGGGAAAGTTGTATCGCATAAATCTAGGACATGGTTCAAAGAGGAAAGGAAGGGGCGAAAGTACTAGTACAGACTGGCTATCCAGCACCTACGGTGGTCGAAAAAGGAAAACAATGACAAAGGCAGTACGCACATCTATAACGAAATGATCTTTTGTTTTGGGGGACAAGGCTGTAGAGTTTGAGCAGGACTAGATTTGCTGCGCTCACATAGGGAAAGGTGTCTAAAGATAACAAAACTGGGACCAACACAAATATGCTCCTTGGTTATTTTGTTCTTTGTTGCAACAGACTGTGCATGACCACAGTACATCGGTAGATGCACATGGTGCTGGTGCGTCCGCTGTCCCGTGCAACTCATTAGCTGTTGTTAATCTAAGGCCCTATTTGGTTAAAATCTCCCTAGTCCCTACTTGCTTGGTTCCAGGGACTAAACATCGACTAGAGGTTATTAAATGACATGCTAAAAGACCATGACAAGGTTCCATGCGTGGTAGGGGCAACTGTTTGAAGAAGTCCCAAAAAGACTCCCTCGGGGTCTTCTTTCTTTAGTCCCAAATGCCCACTTTTAGTCCCTAAAAGTCCCTCCTGTTTGGTTTAGATGGGACTGACACAGAGTTTTTTTAGTCCCTACACCAAAATGTCCATGTAAACAAACACCCTCTAATAATGCCGGTGGAAAATTGATGCAATGCCACAGTTAAAAGCAAATTACATGTTTAACGAATTTTATTGTTAATATGATCTCTATGTTAATATTAATCAATGCCACCATTTGAGAAATGCTACTGTCTTGCTTTCTTTCCCATTTAGATAAGGTAGATGCTTCTTTTTGTTGGCTTCTGTGTCATCCACCATTATTGACCACTAATTGTTTCCTTTGCACCTCTGTGTAAACAGGGTTATCTACTTCACCTCATTGCCATAGTGACCTTTTGTTGCACTGCACAAAACACTTTTGTTTTAAGAGTGTTTTGTGCAGTTCAATCAAAATGTCACACCGACAATGTTGCTTGATTGCTTGATCTTAGTGGTACTGCACAAGAGGAGATCTTACTTCCTATCCGTGTTGGCAAATTTGGTTCAGATCTTCTTCTTGTGAGTTGTTTGAATTCCGCATCATGAGAGGTCAGTACTAGCCTTCTTTCACATAATTCTGCAGTGTGTTTTCATATGTTGTGCTACTTGTATGATAATGCTGCTTGATTTTAGTGAACTGCACAAATGGAGACAAGATTTCCAATCTGTATGTGCACCGTAATATCCCATTGAGGTAAGATAAGGATATTTCACAACTGTTGGCCTGTATTTTGCCACTTTCATCAGAAAATTAAGTTTAGTACTATACTTGTGCTCCCTAATTGACATGCCAAATCTTACATTGAAGGCGAAGCTTGTCTATTATTGAACCAAGTGATGAAGGGGAAAAACAAGCGGAAGAAAAACAAAAATCAACTCCCGGTGCTATAATGAAGCACTGGAACTGTGATGACACAAGTAATGATATAGTTTTGCATCTTAATTTATTGCTATGGCAGAACGAGCAATTGTTTTGCCACTGATTTGATGCCACTCTTAATGTAATATTGTAATTATCTCTACTTGTGCAAATAGGGATCTTCTTTGAAGATACCATATATTTTAGTGGAACTGCATAAGAAGATGTTGGAAACATTAAACTAGTTGAGGAGTATATAGTAAGCATGTCCATCACCGTAGATAGCAACAGATGGTTCCGGAGAAGTGCTTCATCTGTATGCTCTACACAATAAGCCTCCTGACAAAGGTTGGTACTCGCCCACTGGTTTCATCCATATGATTGAGCTTTGTCATCTTTATTGGTGTTGTGCTACTGTTTAGATACTGTCATGAAAAAGTGGTATTGTCCTTGAGAAGTGCTTCATCTATGCTGTTTTAAAAATTTCCTTTCCTTTTTTTCGAGCAAACAGGGATGCTAGCATTTAGTAGTCCTCTTGTCTTTGCACAACAGGATCATATTCCTCTGAAGAAGAATATGGAGTACGTGAAGTGACTAGTTCCGATTATGCCAGGATGAAGAAGCCCTGTCTATCTTCTCATCAGAAGGAGCAGTTGAAGGATGGTTACATTACTCCCCACATGGCCAAACTAACTTCAGCTCAGAAGGACTGACAAATCTCCATTTTTTGCTGTGATGTGCGAGTACAATGTTGTTCTAGGATTCTTTCTGGTGAGTTCCATTTTTCTAAAAGTGTGCTCTACATGGACCATGTAGGTGCCTGTTTAAACTGTCAATTCATAGTACAGTTTGCTTTATACTAATCACTTTTTTGTATTTGTGCAAACAGGGGTGCTCAGCTTGATTTCAATGGGAACTGCACAAAATGTTCATGAATACATCGAATCATTCATTTCCACCACAAGAAAGGAGGTGCCGATAAGTTTAAGGCGTTGAAACATATAAGCGCGAAATCATACAAGCTACGCGCGAATTTGGTTGATTTTGGTGGAACTGCACAAAAAGAACAACTGGTTTATTTAGCATGAGGTGCCATGTCAATGTCCGAACTGATGGCAAACCCTGCCCATTCCACAATCATAGGCATTTGAAATTTTGGAATGAGACAACCTTGTCAAATTTTGCCCATTGATTCTAGCAAGACATGCGTTTGATATTTTCGAATGGGACGCCCTTTGCTGTCAGCAGCGTCGATCAATTTTTTCTTTATTCTTTAGTTGTGGAGTAAATATTGCCTCTGACATGTGAGTCGCTGAGATGCATAATCATCGATTGTTTTGAATGTTCTCTATGAATTGCCAGCCCTGTGTGTTTGATTGCAATGTACAGAAACGCTAAAAAGCTGCTCAAACTCTTTGTACTCCTTCTGTTCCTTTTTACTTCGCACATTGTGAAAGCACATACTTTTTTGTATAATATTAGTCAAAGTAGAGATACTTTGACTGCAGACAAAGCTTGTATGCAGACTAGAAAGGACCGGAGGGAGTACATGTGAAACTGTTGCAAACGAGGTGATCACCCTGGGAATAATGCTAGTACGTATTGTTTTGCATGTTCATCCAATGCCAGTGATATAGGAATTCGAACTAATCGAAATAAATTCATTCACACTCAGTCGGATTTCATATAAACATGCCCGATTTCATTACATTTCATAAATTCTTCAACTAAAAAGGGGTGCGCTGGAGGTATAATTAATTAACCGAAGCTACCCACATGTGTCCCGCTGAGCCGAACAGAAGGTTCAGTGACTTAACTGCAGGTGCAGTTGCGTAACTGACATGTGGCCTGTTGGGCCCACATGTCAGTCAGCCAACTGCACCAGCAGTTAAGTAGAAGCATCATTCTTCTCCAGCGCAGCTCTCCGACTCCACGTCGTCGCCAAGAAGCTAACCGACCGTCAAAGGTCAACCCTCCTAGCTTGGCTTCAACCGGAGGGTAGTAGCGGTGGCCTTACTTGGACCCGAGTGGTGGCGACCTACCGTGTTCTACTCTTCCTCGTTTTCTATGTTGCGCGGCCTCGTTGGCAGCGGGGCGGGGCCTCGACGGAGCCGGTGATGTCCTCTGTCTTGTTGCCGGCGGGCGGTGCCTCGGCGGAGCGGTGGAAATCCTCCCCCTCGTTGCCGGCAGGGTGGGGCCTCGACTGAGCCGGCGATGTCCTCTGCCTCATTGTTGGCGGGGCGGGGCCTCCGCGGAGCCGGCGGTGTCCTCTGCCTCGTTGTTGGCGCCGCGGGGCCTCGGCGGAGCAGGGCCTCATCGACGCCAGCGGAGCGGGGACTCATTGGAGCCGGCATTGTCCTCTGCCTCATCCTCGGTCTCGCCAAACAACGCCTCGCCTGCTTCATCGCCCTCTTTGTAGGCAGCCGCAGCCTCCGCCACCCGCATGCGGTACCGCCAGCACTCGAGGCAGCCCTTGCGGGCGGAGCGGTACGAGTCGAGCAGCGCCTCCTGCTCTGCCCGCTCCATGGCGATCTGCTCCTCCGCCTGCAGGTGCTCCTGGAGGAGATGGTGGTTGTAGGCGGCGTCGGCCTGCGCCTCCCGGAACTGCTCCTCATGCATCTGCCTCACCGTGTCCATATATTGGGCACGGGCCTCGCCGATGGTCATGGTGCAATGCACCAGCGAGGATGGCGCGGAGGAGGGGGTTGGTGCTGGGTCGTCGACTACCATGTTCTCCATTGGGACGTTGTCGTCCTCCGGCTGCCTGCTGGCCAGTCGGTCGGCAGCAATGGCTGCCATCTCCTTGTGGTCCGTCGTCCACCCGTCCCGAAGAGCGCTGGAGCGCGAGGAAGCCACGGTGGGTAGTAGTGGTGTGGACAGGAGAAAGGGAACAAATGTGGATGACCGCGGCTATGGCCGACGAAGTAGTTTATATAGCAATGGTGGGCGGCAGAGGGACGGATGTGTGGCGCCGGAGTAGCCACCTCGGCAACCGCGTATCATTAATGTGGGCGGCAGATGGACGGACGGACGACACTTGTGTCGTTTGAAGGCGGAGCAATCGTCTGCACCAGGAAGCGGGGCAGGCGGCGCTGACTGTTTTGGGCGTAAAGCGTATAGCTGGCCAAACGGGCCGTGCTAACTGGGCCGGCCCGGTAGCACGCAGGCCCGGCACGACCCAGGCACGGCACGGCCCGGGCTAAATGGGCCAGGCCCGGCACGCGGCACGCCATGGGCCGTGCCTGGGCCTGGAGGCGAGGCACGCGGGCTGGCACGACACGGCCCGTTTATGTTTTTTTGAAAAATATAAATATATATGTCCTATATAAATACCGAATACCCTAATATGTTTAATATTTTCATAGTGTATGCGTATTTTGTTAGTGCTTGAATCTAAGTAGTAGTAGTGTTATAGTGTAGTCTTTGTATTTTTTATCTTTTTGTAATTATAGAGTATGTCTTGTATTCTTTTATTCTTTTAGATGGGAGTTTTAATGATGTATATGTGCTAATAAAACTCTAGATTTATCTCACATAATAGTCTATCAGATTTTTGCAATTTTCTAATTTTTTTGACTTTTTTTTGCAGTTTTCAGAGGTATTGCAAAGAAAAAGAAAAAAAAATCGCGCCAGACGGCCCAGCGTCCTCCAACGAGCCGGCGTGCCTGGGCGTGCCGCGTGCCGGCCCATGTAGACTACGTGCCGTGCCTGGGCTGCTAGCTCCCGCCCGTGGGCCGGCACGGCACGGCCCGGTTATTATTCGTGCCGAGACGGGCCGTGGCGTGCCAGGCACGTTTACGGCGGGCCGGGCCGTGCCGTGCCGGGCCGGCCCATTTGGCCAGGTATAGTAAAGCGCGCGCGGGCGAGGAGATGACTTTACTTGGAGAGGATGACAATGAGGACCCACCAGAGCCATAGTCTCGCGTACGCAAGTG